>NW_028172143.1:0-7500 GCF_963971535.1 Notolepis coatsorum
TGGTTTTGGCGATAGAGAAGGGCAGACACAGACAGACCTGGCTGCCCAGAGAGAGGTTGTGCTGTCTTTGTGATGAGGGAGCCGTAGAGACAGAACTACACTTCCTAACACAATGTGAAAATTACAGAAATATTAGGGAGGAATTCTTTCCAAAAATTGAAATAATTTCCCCAGAATTCCAAAGTATGACAGAAGTGCAGAAATGGCCATTCCTCCTGGGGACAGAAAGAATGTGCAGTTTTAGCTGCAAAATATGTCAATTCATGTCACAAGAAAAGGAGACAACCAGTAGGACACATATACTGGATATACATGTACCATGTTTTACTCACCGCACCATCTCCTTTATTTCTTTTGATCTTATATTGTTTGCTGTTTATGTCATAATTGTGCTTGGCAACATTTGTGAAATTTCATGCCAATAAAGCTTTTTGAATTGAATTGAGAGAGAAATGCTTCTAGAGAGAGAGAGAGAGAGAGAGAGAGAGAGAGAGAGAGAGAGAGAGAGAGAGAGAGAGAGAGAGACGGGTGGGTGTAGCAAGAAAGAGAGGCGGTGGTGGGTGTAGCGAGAGAGACCACGGCGGTGGGTGTAGCGAGAGAGAGACCACGGCGGGGTGGGTGTAGCGAGAGAGAGAGAGAGAGAGAGGCGGGGTGGTGTAGCAAGAGAGAGAGACCACGGCGGGTGGGTGTAGCGAGAGAGAGAGAGAGAGAGGCGGTGGGTGGGTGTAGCGAGAGAGACCACGGCGGGTGGTGTAGCGAGAGAGAGAGAGAGAGAGAGAGGCGGTGGGTGGTGTAGCGAGAGAGAGACCACGGCGGGTGGGTGTAGCGAGAAGAGAGAGAGAGAGAGGCGAGTGGGTGGGTGTAGCGAGAGAGAGAGACCACGGCGGGTGGGTGAGTAGCTAGAGAGAGAGAGAGAGAGAGAGAGAGAGAGAGGCGGGTGGTGTAGCGAGAGAGAGACCACGGCGGGTCGGGTGTAGACTGAGAGAGAGAGACCATGGCGGGTGGGATGTAGCGAGAGAGAGAGAGAGAGAGAGGCGGGTGGGTGTAGCAAGAGAGAGAGACCACGGCGGGTGGGTGTAGCGAGGAGAGTAGAGAGAGAGAGGCGGTGGGTGGGTGTAGCGAGAGAGAGACCACGGCGGGTGGGTGTAGCGAGAGAGAGGAGAGAGAGAGAGAGGCGGTGGTGGGTGCTAGCGAGAGAGAGACCACGGCGGGTGGGTGTAGCGACGAGAGGAGAGAGAGAGAGGCGGGTGGTGGTGTAGCGAGAGAGAGAGACCACGGCGGGTGGGTGTAGCGAGAGAGAGAGAGAGAGAGAGAGAGAGAGAGGCGGGTGGGTGTAGCGAGAGAGAGACCACGGCGGGTGGGTGTAGCGAGAGAAAGAGACCATGGCGGGTGGGTGTAGCGAGAGAGAGAGAGAGACCACGGCGGTAGGGGTGTAGCAAGAGAGAGAGAAAGACCACGGCGGGTTGGTGTAGCGAGAGAGAGAGACCGCAGCGGGAACAGAACTAGATTGCTTGAAAAACTCACCCTACACGCAGATTCAATGGCAAAGTTGGAAGGAGACGACGTCGACTACATTTTCAATACCGTGGAGATGAAAAGTACCAGTCCCATCCATGATATTGTCCCCCGGAACAGCACTCGATAACGTAGCTAGCTAACGCTAGTTAGCTAGCGTTAGCTAACGCTAGTTACCTCTCCCTGCCTTTAACTAATTGCTACTAGCCGACATAGCTATAGCCTGACTGAAGGTTCTAACATGCAACAACTAATCATACTTGGTATTGATAACAAGCTTATGGCACACTGTGTTATTTCTTCTGCTCCATGCTGCTTTTCAAAATACATCCACTCGCTCTTCTGGATAGCGCTGATAGATCCTGAGTGTACCTGGCTGTAGCCCCTTCCCTCGTGGATCCGGGAAGAGCCCGGAACACTATTCTACAAACGTGTCTATCTGCAGAGCAGCAGAGCCGCAGAGCCCGGAGCACTATTCTACAAACGTCTAATGTGAAATATATAAGCATGTAAGCAAAACTAGATTTTAGGTCTGTGATGAAAAAGGGCCTCGCGGGAAGGGGGCCTCCCAAAAAAAAGAAACAAAAAATATATATATATATCTTATATATATATACTATATATTTTTTTTTTTTTTTTTTTTTTTGCGAGGCCCCCCCTTCCCGCGAGGCCCTGTGCGACGCACTGCTCGCACACTCCCCTGAGGCGGCCCTGAGTACGGCATATCCCAGACTCTCAGCGCTGGTGTAGATCGTAGGCTACTCTCGAATGGTTTCCAGGGCTTAAAATAAGTTCAAGTTCTTTAATAGTTGTCATACAGAAGTACAGAATACTTTCATACAAAATGCTTCTTACTGTTACGCTCCAGAGACTGTGCTAGACAAGATAGTATCAAATAACATAATAACATAATATAGCATGAATTTAGAAGAAGAGGTCACAGTGTTCGGTATAGACATATGTACAATGTTCTGAGTTACCATATAATATACAATACACAATACTATGCAGTGTACTAATGTACAGTACTATCTAGTGCAAAGCAGAAATGGGATGAGGTACAATTTTAGGTACAATTTACAGTAAGGTGTACGAGTTGTAGTGCAGTCCTTCATCCATAAATATAAAGTGTGGGGAGTGGGTGCTACAGTGTGTTTGTTTAAAGTGCGGTGTGTGCTATAAGTGTGTGGAGTGGGTGCTACAGTGTGTTCTGTTTAAAGTGAGTTGTGTGCGCGTGTGGATGTGTGTGCTATGTGCGTTTGGTGGTTGTTGTTGTGTAGTGTTCATTTCATTGTTCGTTTTCAGCAGCCTGATGGCCTGGGGATAGAAGCTTCTTCTTGAGTCTTTCTGTGCTCGCCTTGAGACTCCTGTATCGCTTGCCTGACCGCAGCAGTTCAAAGAGGCAGTTGTTCGGCAGTTCAAAGAGGCAGTTGTTCGGTGACTGGAGTCTTTAATGATTCTCTTAGCCTTGCCCTTGCAACGCTTGTAGTAAATGTTCTGGAGGGTGGGGAGCCCCCCTCCAATTGTGCGTTCGGCTGAACGTGTCACTCTTGTAGTCTGCTTTGGTCTTGTGCAGTGCTATTCCCAAACCAGGAGGTGATGTTGCCGGTCAAGATGCTCTCTATTGTACATGAGTAGAAGTTCTTAAGGATCTTCTGGCTGACTTGGAACTTCCTTAGGCGCCTGAGGAAGTAGAGGCGTTGTCGTGCCTTCTTCACAACACTGTTAATGTGTGTGGTCCATGTCAAGTCCTCGGATATGTAGGCTCCGAGGTACTTAAAGCTGTTGACTCTCTCAACCGGTGCCCCGTCGATGCTGAGGGGCTGTAGTCCTTGACCCCCGACCTCCTGAAGTCCACAATCATCTCCTTTGTTTTGCTGACGTTCAGGGAGAGGCTGTTTTCCTGGCACCATCCCGCCAGGACCTTGACCTCTTCCAGGTAGGCCCTCTCGTCGTTGGCAGAGATCAGGCCCACCACCACTGTGTCGTCAGCAAATTTGACGATTGTATTGCTACTCCGCTGAGCCACACAGTCGTGTGTGTACAGGGAGTAGAGGAGGGGACTCAGAACACAGCCCTGGGGGGCCCCTATGTTGAGGGTGATGGATGAGGAGGTGCAGTTGCCTGCTCTCACCACCTGGGGTCTGCCAGTCAGGAAGTCCAAGACCCACTGGCAGAGGTCATAGCCCAAGCCCAGGTCCCTGAGCTTGGCTATGAGTATGGAGGGGACTATGGTATTGAATGCCGAGCTGTAGTCGATGAATAGCATTCTCACATAGTTCCCCTGCCTCTTGTCCAGGTGTGATGCTGCTGTGTGCAGCACATGGGATATGGCGTCCTCCGTGGACCTGTTGGGGCGGTATGCAAATTGCAGGGGGTCCATGTTGATGGGAGGGAGGAGCAGATGTAGCCCTTTACTAGCTTCTCAAAGCACTTCATGGCTATGGAGGTGAGAGCTACAGGGCGGTAGTCGTTGAGGCAAGCAGGCTTGGATTTTTTGGGTACAGGGATAATAGTGGACTTCTTCAGGCAGGTGGGGATGACAGCCTGTTCTAAGGACAGGTTAAATATGTCAGTGAATACTGGGGCCAGTTGGTCGGCACAGACTTTTAGGACGCGGCCGGGATGCCGTCTGGACCTGCTGCCTTCCTGATATTCACTTTTTGAAGGTCCGCCTCACCTCATGCTCTGTTACCCTGAACACTGCGCCTCCATCAGCAGCCGACCCCCCCCCCCCATTGCCGAGGCTTGTGAGCTGGTGTTGTTATTACCAGCATCAAACCTCGCATAGAAGGTATTGAGGTCATTTGCTAAGGAGATGTCACTGTTCAGTTTGAGGGAGGGCCTTTGTAGTCTGTCATCGTTTTGAGCCCCTGCCACATAGCTCTAGAGTCAGCTTGTTCAAACTGGAGTTCAATTTTATCCCTGTAGCGTCGTTTGGCCTCTGACACTGTCCTCCTTACGTTGTATCGCGCCACCTTGTGGTCATTCATGTTGCCTGCCTCTAGGCCGTCGTTGTATGCTTTGGTGCGCTCTCTCAGAGCTTCACGGACGGATTTGTCTACCCAGGGTTTTTGATTTGGGTAAACTTTCATTTTGGTAGTGGGGATTGTTTCTTTCACCCTAGTACAAACATAGTCCAGCACTGTCTCCGTGTAGACATTAATGTTATCTGTGTCGCGGAACACATTCCAGTCTGTGTGGTGAAACACTGACCGGATCGTCTCCTCTGACGTCACATCCCATTTCTGCACCTCTCGCGAGACTACGGGAGTACTTTTAATTCTCTGTCTGTACTTTGGTGAAAGAAAGATGGACGCGTGATCTGACTTACCAAAGCCACTATCAGAATGAGCCTTGTAGCCACCTTTAAATTGCGTGTAACAGTGATCTAGGATGTTACCGCCTCTGGTGTTGCAAGTCACATGCTGATAGAAGTCAGGCAATACCTTTCTCAGATTGGCGCTATTGAAATCTCCCAGAACTAAAATGGCGGCGTTAACATTCGCCACTTGGATTCTATTTACCTCGTCGTGTAGTCTGGAGAGCGCAACCTTGTTGCTGGCTTGCGGTGGAATATACACTCCGACCAGGACGATCGCCGTTAACTCCCTCGGGGAGGAAGAAAGGACGACACTTGATGGTTATATATTCCAGTTCTGGGGAGCAGTGGTTGGATAATTCCTTCACGTTCGTTGGATCGCTCCAATTTTTGTTAAACATGAAGGCAATACCTCCTCCACGTTGTTTAACCGGACTCTGCTGATGTCCGATCCTTGCGATGGATAAAGAAGTGATCAGCCGGTTGAATTGCGTGGTCTGGGACGTCCGGCGTCAACCACGTCTCGGTGAAGCAGAGGACGTTGCAGTCCCTAACGTCTCTTTGATATTGAATCCTTGCTCGGATGTCATC
Organism: Notolepis coatsorum; assembly: GCF_963971535.1. NCBI lineage: Eukaryota > Metazoa > Chordata > Actinopteri > Aulopiformes > Paralepididae > Notolepis > Notolepis coatsorum. The sequence goes on from NW_028172143.1 coordinate 5,429, forward strand.
CAGTTTATTGTCAATTGATTGTACATTGGCTAGCAATATACTGGGCAGTGGTGTACGGTGGCGTCTGGATCTCAGCCTGTTACGGATCCCAGCCCTCTTCCCTCGCCGTCTGGTTCCTCTGTTCCTGGGGTCTAGGAACAAAGGATCTGGTCCTGATCTCCGGAGAATTTCTTCAGGCCATTGATGCGGTTCGGAAAGCTGATCCAGTGAGTAATCCAGTTGGTAAGTTTCCCGTAATCCAATGTCTATGAGTGACTGACGGTCATATACATTAAATGCACCAACAGTTGGTACGAACAAAACTCTAAAAACTATAAATATTAACAAAAGTAAACACAGTCTCGACGGAGCGAACAGAGAGGCAGCCGGTCGGAGCAGCGCCATCATCATCATCATCATCAAATAAAGATTTGGAATGGAATAAAACATATTTAGGAATATTTGAATTATATGAATTATATTTGATTCCACAATGAGGAGACCTTTCTCTCGGTGTGCCGTCACAGATATAGGGCTAAAAGATTATAATATTTCAATATTTGTATCTATACTAAGAACTAAGACGTCGGTTCAAATCAACATATTCCCAAAAATAACCTCTATTCCTTGTATCACAGAGCATCCTTCTTGTAAAGTGTACTAGAAACAACTATGATCCACTGTAGTTAGATACTGTGTAGTATACGCCTTAGGTCATACAGTTGCTGAGTGGGTGGCAGGTTGTTCTAAATAATCTCCTTCAATGCCCTTCATGTCATCAGGCGCTTTCTCTCATGTGGTGTGTTTTGGAGTTTGTATACATTTGTATGTGTGTGTGTGTGTGTGTGTGTGTGTGTGTGTGTGTGTGTGTGTGTGTGTGTGTGTGTGTGTGTGTGTGTGTGTGTGTGTGTGTGTGTGTGTGTGTGTGTGTGTGTGTGTGTGTGTGTGTGTGTTTGTGTGTGTGTGTGTGTGTATGTGTGTGTGTGTGTGTGTGTGTGTGTGTGTGTGTGTGTGTGTGTGTGTGTGTGTGTGTGTGTGTGTGTGTGGTGTGTGTGTGTGTGTGTGTGTGTGTGTGTGGTGTGTGTGTGTGTGTGTGTGTGTGTGTGTGTGGTGTGTGTGTAAGACACAGGTCTTCTGTGTCTTAGAGGATGATGGGATGACAGTATGTCATGTTCCACATGGCTGCCGGACAGATTCCCTCCCAATGCACAGTGTCGTGACTCACGTGACTCGCAAGTTCAATCGCGGCGCATCTGACACAATGTGCATTAACTAGCCATAATTAAACATGGTCACCGAACTGACGAGGTAAATGTGGGAACAGATGTCAAACGTGAAAGGATGCATGTGAATGAATGAAGGAATTAATTCGATTTTATTTCCGTGTCGTGTCCGACGACCCATCCCTAAGACACCAAAAACAATAATTGAATATAACATTCACTTCCCATGGTTTGCAAGCTACACCATGCACACCATCAGAGGCCAAAATAATTACATCACATATATGTTATTTTCGTACGTTTATCCCAAGCTTTCTCTAGATATTCTGCAAGTGCAAATACCCTGTGATCAAAAATCCATTTGAGTCTTTCTGCATCACTCAACCTCATTAACTCAAGATGTTTACTCCTGTCAAATAACCTTTGACGCAACTCATAATATAATGGATAATATAGTGTATGTGTGTGTGTGTGTGTGTGTGTGTCGCCTGTCTGTATATGGATTGGGGTGTGTGTGTGTGTTTATTTCCTGCCTGCATATGGATTGGGGTGTGTGTGTGTCTCCTGTCTACATATGGATTGAGATGTTTGATTTGTGTGTGTGTCTGTGTGTGTGTGTGTGTGTCTGTGTGTCTATCCCCTCATGTCTGATCCGACAGTACCCACCTCTCTCTACCTGCTCTGTCTCTTTCATTATCACCGTGCCCACTCGCCCAGCTTCGCCCCCCGCCTCCCTGGCATGTGTCTCTCACCTCCAGATACAAACACACAGTATCACACCCGACTCTGCTCTGTTTATATTACAGAGAGAGCTTCATACCGCCTTCTGTCTGGCCTGCAGTGCTGAACCTTCTGAGTGACTCCTCCTGC
>NW_028172143.1:12500-35000 GCF_963971535.1 Notolepis coatsorum
GCCCTTCTCTCTCTCTCTCCCTCTCTCTCTCTGCCCCCCCCCCCCCCCCACCCCACCTCCCTCTCTCTTTCTCTCTCCCTCTCTCGCCATTCCGAGGTGACAGAGATGGAGACGTAATGTTTCAGTAGAGAAAACCCATCTGTCACCGTGGTAACGGTGAGGGAAGTGGGAGGTGGGAGGGGCGGTATCCAGCAGTGACTGACAACAGACCTGTCAGTCAAGATGCCTCTCGGAGCCTCTGGTCTGGAGGGGCAAGAGGGTGAGGTGAGGGGATGAATAGAGGAGAAGAAGAGGGCAAGTACAGACAGGAAGAAGGGATGGACACGCAGGAGGAGGGGATGGATAGAGAGGTGGGGGGTAGGAGGGATATACACAAAGGAAGGAGGGAGATTGGGTTCAGTGGGATCGAGTTTTCTTCCCCATATCTACTATATGTCATCTCTCCACTACTTCTGACAGACTTGTTGAGATGTATTTCAAAGTCACATCACCTTGTTCATACGATTATTGTTTGTTTGAAACTACATCATGTACTGTATCCCCATGACTGACATCTCTGTCGGTCCAAAGCTCTAAACCATGAATGTAAACGGCATTAGTGTCCCATTAAAGGATAAGTGTCGTTCATTTCGCCCCGCTTCCCCCCCTGGCATCTTGTCAATTTGAGTGATATTCTGCGATTTGTGCTTCTCTTTGCATTTGTGTTGGACACAGCTGCCCTAACTATCATTTAATCCAACGGGGCAACAACAAAAATATAAATTTTCCTCTAAAAATCGAACCCTTCAAGAATATATGTGAATATTGCCCAGAATTAAAAATCAACTAAAATAAGAACGAAGGGAAGAATTGAGAAGAGAGGTGGAGAAGACTGTTTGTCAGAGAGATGATCGGAGGAGAAAAGTGAGATCAGAATCAGAATGACTTCATTCGCCAGTGAAGGGAGACACCAGAATTTGACTTGGGTTATTATCAGTAACGTTCTAAGAGGACAAACGCGCAGGAAACATGACAGAGGACGTCTCACACATAAGGTAACGACAGAACCATAGGGGGTTTCACCCCCTTTCAACCGGAACGGGCCCCACTTGCTAGCAGGGCCCCGGATTGATAAAGCAAACACACCCTGGATTGATAAAGCAAACACACCCCGGATTGATAAAGCAAACACACCCTGGATTGATAAAGCAAATGCGCGCACTGTGCCCATAACTGATGTGCGGTGGAAACGCTTGAAAAGGCACATCACCAAAGGTGTTCACTGACAAAATCGTTCACCTTGTAGAAGAAACCTTGCTTGTGTCTCTTGTCTGTATGCGCAGGCTCTCCCCACTTGCTTGCACCCCACAGTTTGAGTGTGTGTGTGTGTTTGAGAGAGAGAGAGAGAGAGAGAGAGAGAGAGAGAGAGAGAGAGAGAGAGAGAGAGAGAGAGAGAGAGGGGAGAGAGAGAGAGATAATTTCCTGTGAGTAGTTACACAAATTATGCAGTGCGTCAGAAAGGCATGTTTAAATTTATTTCCAAGGCCTGCTTTACGTTCTCCTGTAAATGTACAAGGGGGGGGGGGGGGGGGTAATATAATTTATACAATGGCATGCAATTTTCTCGATTCTGATTGGCTGGAACAGTCAAGTTACACATGGTTATTTCTTCTTTCTGTCGATCGCAGAAATCCTGATTTTCTAACGGCATTGATTGATTGATTGATTTAAAACTTTATTAACAAGATTGCAGAATGGGTACAATACAATAGCCTCGCCGACAAGTTAAATGCATAATCTATAGGCTAATTTTAAGTCCCTCATTACCCCAATCAATCAGATTATATTTCTTTAAATGTGCCTGCTGGCAGTAGGCTTAATGGAATGAATAATCAAATGAGATCTTGCTAGCGAAAATAATTAGTTCAACTCTTTCAGAATAAGGATAAAAACAAGCCCAAATAGTATATCTGATTGAATTATATTATGAGGATATCTGTACTGTATGTGCTTAGGTATTATGTACTATATAAATACATGGTTCTCAAAGAGAGGCTTGGAGGGAGGCTTGCAGTTACACTATTAATCAGGTTTTAATCAGTTTCGGACATCATCCATACATGCATTGAATTGATTAATCTTTGGTTTATACCAGTGACACCTCATGTTCATCATCACATAACATTTTCTCAAATTCATTCATCAAAAACGTCAAAGGCTCATTCAATTTATCAAGTCACGTCACGTCATCAAATCCATCAAACCCATCAAACAGCGCATCTCCTCATATATTTTAAACCCAGTTACAATATCACAATAATGTGTGACACTGTCACAGTGACAGTGATACAATTAAACAATCCACAGATTCAGATTCCTCATAATTCATATCCACAATCCACGCATAGACGCTTCAATGTATGCTTGAATGAAACACAATCCGGGCGCTCCGTTAAGCAAATACACAGCAAAGAATATTAAACTAATCGGAGCCAAACTGCCGTTTCATTCATTAAAAATATCCCTGCGGGATTCACATTTGCAATGATCTGTTTAGTTCGTTATTAAAATAACTGTGTGTGTCGCGAGCGCCGTATCCGTATAACTATGACGTGCATTATATAGCACAAAGTAAATTCATAGGCTGAATATGATTTATTATCAGCATTTTAGGTCTATTATTTTACATTTCAAAAGCCCCCTCTAGAAAAACGAAGCACAAAAACATAATTCAGAATGGTATAATGGGATCTAGACTGTGAGAAATATTTCAGGAAGGGAGCTGGCATTTCTTTGCGAGGGTGTGGCCATGCAGGTTATCCAGCTAACTGAACTAAACCCTGCCCTCGACCAGGTTCAAACTTTCTGATATGTTGCCATAGCGATTTAGACAATCCGACGTCGGGGAACGGAAAGGTCTCGCTATCAAGCTATCCTGAAAATTATCCGGCTAACTCAGTTAGCCAGGTACGAGGAACAGGGCCCTGATCTGCATCCCCTTAACAATTGTGTGTATTGAGCTGTACTGTACTGTACCCATTCTGCAATCTGTTAATTAAAATGTTCAATCAATCAGTATATTTGTTATTCATTTTTGGTATAGTGCTTAACACTTTGGGTGCCGGCCAAAAATCCGGAAAATGACTGTGGGTTGCCAGGATTCCTGGACGATTCTAGCATATCTCATGATCTTAGCGGAGCTATTTCTATATTTTATATTATAACTATGGGGAAATGGTTGGGCTCATTTGAAGACGACAAGTTGATGTACACAATGCAAAAAACCGTTTGTTTCTGCATGTCTTCGTTCGTTCACAATTACAAGTTAAAAAACGTCAACAAAAGATAAAAGTGGAGGTAAATTATTTAGAACAGAAGTTACAGGCACTTTTATGAAAGGTGTGCCGGCGGGGGGATAATAGGTACTGAACGTGTTATAAAGCAATTTAGACTGGGATGGATGGATGGATGGTTTGATTGATTGATTGTTTGACAGATTGTTTTATTGGTTTGATTGATAGAATGTTTTATTGTTTTGTTGATAGTTTGATTCATAGATTGATTTGTTTGATTGATTGATTACTTTGTTGGTCATTTGATTGATAGAATGTTTGATTGTTTTGTTGATAGTTTGCTTGATAGAATGTTTGATTGTTTTGTTGATAGTTTGCTTGATAGAATGTTTGATTGTTTTGTTGATAGTTTGATTCATAGATTGATTTGTTTGATTGATTGATTACTTTGTTGGTCATTTGATTGATAGAATGTTTGATTGTTTTGTTGATAGTTTGCTTGATAGAATGTTTGATTGTTTTGTTGATAGTTTGATTCATAGATTGATTGGTTTGATTGATTGATTACTTTGTTGGTCATTTGATTGATAGAATGTTTGATTGTTTTGTTGATAGTTTGATTCATAGATTGATTTGTTTGATTGATTGATTACTTTGTTGGTCATTTGATTGATAGAATGTTTGATTGTTTTGTTGGTAATTTGCTTGATAGAATGTTTTATTGTTTTGTTGATAGTTTGATTCATAGATTGATTGGTTTGATTGATTGATTACTTTGTTGGTCATTTGATTGATAGAATGTTTGATTGTTTTGTTGATAGTTTGATTCATAGATTGATTTGTTTGATTGATTGATTACTTTGTTGGTCATTTGCTTGATAGAATGTTTGATTGTTTTGTTGATAGTTTGATTCATAGATTGATTTGTTTGATTGATTGATTACTTTGTTGGTCATTTGATTGATATGCCTGGCGCTAATGAACAAGTAAGTTTTATAACTACTGGTGTAGGTCCAGACAACATTATTATAAAATACAGAATACTTTACAATGCAAAAAACTTGAAACTTTGATGCCATGAACATTTTTATTGTAAAATATGTTCAATAAACTGGGTGACAAGTCATCAGTACCAACCATTGTTGCTGTGCATTATATGCTGGTAACATTCACAGTATAGGATTATGGTAATTTACCAAGACAATACCTTATAAAAAGTGAACACTGGAGGATAATCAACCATTGTTTCAGTGCATTTAGGAGTTTGTTGGTAACATTCACAGTATAGGATTATGGTAATTTACCAATACAATACCTTATAAAAAGTGAACACTGGAGGATAATCAACCATTGTTTCAGTGCATTTAGGAGTTTGTTGGTAACATTCACAGTATAGGATTATGGTAATTTACCAAGACAATACCTTATAAAAAGTGAACACTGTGATGATAACCAACCATTGTTTCAGTGCATTTAGGAGTTTGTTGGTAACATTCACAGTATAGGATTATGGTAATTTACCAAGACAATACCTTATAAAAAGTGAACACTGGAGGATAATCAACCATTGTTTCAGTGCATTTAGGAGTTTGTTGGTAACATTCACAGTATAGGATTATGGTAATTTACCAAGACAATACCTTATAAAAAGTGAACACTGGAGGATAATCAACCATTGTTTCAGTGCATTTAGGAGTTTGTTGGTAACATTCACAGTATAGGATTATGGTAATTTACCAATACAATACCTTATAAAAAGTGAACACTGGAGGATAATCAACCATTGTTTCAGTGCATTTAGGAGTTTGTTGGTAACATTCACAGTATAGGATTATGGTAATTTACCAAGACAATACCTTATAAAAAGTGAACACTGGCTGATGATAACCAACCATTGTGTCAGTGCATTTAGGAGTTTGTTGGTAACATTCACAGTATAGGATTATGGTAATTTACCAAGACAATACCTTATAAAAAGTGAACACTGGAGGATAATCAACCATTGTTTCAGTGCATTTAGGAGTTTGTTGGTAACATTCACAGTATAGGATTATGGTAATTTACCAAGACAATACCTTATAAAAAGTGAACACTGGAGGATAATCAACCATTGTTTCAGTGCATTTAGGAGTTTGTTGGTAACATTCACAGTATAGGATTATGGTAATTTACCAATACAATACCTTATAAAAAGTGAACACTGGAGGATAATCAACCATTGTTTCAGTGCATTTAGGAGTTTGTTGGTAACATTCACAGTATAGGATTATGGTAATTTACCAAGACAATACCTTATAAAAAGTGAACACTGTGATGTTTTGTTGATAGTTTGATTCATAGATTGATTTGTTTGATTGATTGATTACTTTGTTGGTCATTTGATTGATAGAATGTTTGATTGTTTTGTTGATAGTTTGCTTGATAGAATGTTTGATTGTTTTGTTGATAGTTTGATTCATAGATTGATTGGTTTGATTGATTGATTACTTTGTTGGTCATTTGATTGATAGAATGTTTGATTGTTTTGTTGATAGTTTGATTCATAGATTGATTGGTTTGATTGATTGATTACTTTGTTGGTCATTTGATTGATAGAATGTTTGATTGTTTTGTTGATAGTTTGATTCATAGATTGATTTGTTTGATTGATTGATTACTTTGTTGGTCATTTGATTGATAGAATGTTTGATTGTTTTGTTGATAGTTTGCCTGATAGAATGTTTGATTGTTTTGTTGATAGTTTGATTCATAGATTGATTGGTTTGATTGATTGATTACTTTGTTGGTCATTTGATTGATAGAATGTTTGATTGTTTTGTTGATAGTTTGATTCATAGATTGATTTGTTTGATTGATTGATTACTTTGTTGGTCATTTGATTGATAGAATGTTTGATTGTTTTGTTGGTAATTTGCTTGATAGAATGTTTTATTGTTTTGTTGATAGTTTGATTCATAGATTGATTGGTTTGATTGATTGATTACTTTGTTGGTCATTTGATTGATAGAATGTTTGATTGTTTTGTTGATAGTTTGATTCATAGATTGATTTGTTTGATTGATTGATTACTTTGTTGGTCATTTGCTTGATAGAATGTTTGATTGTTTTGTTGATAGTTTGATTCATAGATTGATTTGTTTGATTGATTGATTACTTTGTTGGTCATTTGATTGATATGCCTGGCGCTAATGAACAAGTAAGTTTTATAACTACTGGTGTAGGTCCAGACAACATTATTATAAAATACAGAATACTTTACAATGCAAAAAACTTGAAACTTTGATGCCATGAACATTTTTATTGTAAAATATGTTCAATAAACTGGGTGACAAGTCATCAGTACCAACCATTGTTGCTGTGCATTATATGCTGGTAACATTCACAGTATAGGATTATGGTAATTTACCAAGACAATACCTTATAAAAAGTGAACACTGGAGGATAATCAACCATTGTTTCAGTGCATTTAGGAGTTTGTTGGTAACATTCACAGTATAGGATTATGGTAATTTACCAATACAATACCTTATAAAAAGTGAACACTGGAGGATAATCAACCATTGTTTCAGTGCATTTAGGAGTTTGTTGGTAACATTCACAGTATAGGATTATGGTAATTTACCAAGACAATACCTTATAAAAAGTGAACACTGTGATGATAACCAACCATTGTTTCAGTGCATTTAGGAGTTTGTTGGTAACATTCACAGTATAGGATTATGGTAATTTACCAAGACAATACCTTATAAAAAGTGAACACTGGAGGATAATCAACCATTGTTTCAGTGCATTTAGGAGTTTGTTGGTAACATTCACAGTATAGGATTATGGTAATTTACCAAGACAATACCTTATAAAAAGTGAACACTGGAGGATAATCAACCATTGTTTCAGTGCATTTAGGAGTTTGTTGGTAACATTCACAGTATAGGATTATGGTAATTTACCAATACAATACCTTATAAAAAGTGAACACTGGAGGATAATCAACCATTGTTTCAGTGCATTTAGGAGTTTGTTGGTAACATTCACAGTATAGGATTATGGTAATTTACCAAGACAATACCTTATAAAAAGTGAACACTGGCTGATGATAACCAACCATTGTGTCAGTGCATTTAGGAGTTTGTTGGTAACATTCACAGTATAGGATTATGGTAATTTACCAAGACAATACCTTATAAAAAGTGAACACTGGAGGATAATCAACCATTGTTTCAGTGCATTTAGGAGTTTGTTGGTAACATTCACAGTATAGGATTATGGTAATTTACCAAGACAATACCTTATAAAAAGTGAACACTGGAGGATAATCAACCATTGTTTCAGTGCATTTAGGAGTTTGTTGGTAACATTCACAGTATAGGATTATGGTAATTTACCAATACAATACCTTATAAAAAGTGAACACTGGAGGATAATCAACCATTGTTTCAGTGCATTTAGGAGTTTGTTGGTAACATTCACAGTATAGGATTATGGTAATTTACCAAGACAATACCTTATAAAAAGTGAACACTGTGATGATAACCAACCATTGTTTCAGTGCATTTAGGAGTTTGTTGGTAACATTCACAGTATAGGATTATGGTAATTTACCAAGACAATACCTTATAAAAAGTGAACACTGTGATGATAACCAACCATTGTTTCAGTGCATTTAGGAGTTTGTTGGTAACATTCACAGTATAGGATTATGGTAATTTACCAAGACAATACCTTATAAAAAGTGAACACTGGAGGATAATCAACCATTGTTTCAGTGCATTTAGGAGTTTGTTGGTAACATTCACAGTATAGGATTATGGTAATTTACCAAGACAATACCTTATAAAAAGTGAACACTGGAGGATAATCAACCATTGTTTCAGTGCATTTAGGAGTTTGTTGGTAACATTCACAGTATAGGATTATGGTAATTTACCAATACAATACTTTATAAAAAGTGAACACTGGAGGATAATCAACCATTGTTTCAGTGCATTTAGGAGTTTGTTGGTAACATTCACAGTATAGGATTATGGTAATTTACCAAGACAATACCTTATAAAAAGTGAACACTGGCTGATGATAACCAACCATTGTGTCAGTGCATTTAGGAGTTTGTTGGTAACATTCACAGTATAGGATTATGGTAATTTACAAAGACAATACCTTATAAAAAGTGAACACTGGAGGATAACCAACCATTGTTTCAGTGCATTTAGAAGTTTGCTGGTAACATTCACGTCACATGAACTACAGGGCATATCTTACTTGGTCTCTCGCATCGATGACTGCATTGTCCATTGATAAATGGATGAAGCGCCAGATGATCTGTGGACCAAAAAATATCCAATACATGCTTCCAAAGTATATAAATAATAGGCCAATGGACTGCATTAGAAAAGTGTGGTATGTTACCTACAGTATATACTTTTTTAAACTGGGTGACTGTCAGCAACCATTGGTTCTGTGCAAACGGTAAAAATGAGGGGGGAAAAAGATAAATAAAAAAAAACTATATACACACACAATGCAAATTATGAATGGAGTCGATACAGCTAGATCGCTAACATAACGTCTCATCTGCAAGTGGTCCAAACATGCCTATGCAATATCGACAACCGTGGCCCAAATACATGTGTTCAACGCATTTGTCTTGTACAGAAAACAGTGCAACTACCCATACACTATACTATACTATACTATACTATACTACAATATACTATACTATACTATACTACACTATACTATACTACACTCAGCTAGCTATACTATGTACCGGTACACATGGTTCTGTCTGTATCACACAATAATGGATTATTTAGAAGTAATCTGTACTTCTGTGTGCCGGATTATTTAGAAGTAGTCTGTACTTCTGTATGACAACTAATAAAGAAACTATTTAGAGAAATCCCTCTTTGTGTGGTACAGAGCGAAGCATTTGTCACGATGCAGGGGGACTTTGCACGATGTGCAAAAATATCTGGTCTCACTCCTGATGCCACGCCTACTGCAGACACGACATTTCCTACACGGTAGCTTTTTCTTCGGGGTGGCTTTGTATGCAACCATTACATGCTTCACAAAGCCACCCACTAATCTGCTCTGCGGGTCCCCCAGTGGGGCCCTAGGGTCGACACGCCCCACCTGCTCAGCCCCTGCCTCCTCCTCATCCCCACCCCCTGCCTCCTCCCCTGCCTCCTCCCCTGCCTCCTCCCCTGCCTCCGCCTCCGCCTCCATCTCCGCTGTCACCCCAGGAATCTTCTTCTCCTTACCGTCTGTGTAGGTCCGCGCCACAGCCCTGGTGAACCGGAAGAGGTTGGAGTAATGCCCTTGTGGGTGCTTTTTTTTGTACAAGACAAACGCGTTGAAGATACATATTTGGATCAGATACATCACAAACTTTTTGGTCCACTTTCCAGTCTTACGTGTAACCGGATAGTACGATATATTCTGATCCAGCTGATCGACGCCGTTCATGAATTTATTGTACTCCAGGATTGATGATGGCTTGAGCATCTCCACCCTCAGCGCTTTGCCCTTCTTCTGCTTCTTCCACACCATCGCCTTTTCCATGGTGTCCTCGTGGAAGCTGCTGATGGTCTTCACGATTCTCTTATCGCGCCATGCCACGATCAGGACCTCCTTGTTGTTGACCGCAATGCGCTCCCCCACACCGATGTCACGTTTGGTAATGTTCTTGATGATGGCTGGCTCGCCCCGGTGCTTCCTGAGGGTACCACAGACGTCGGTCCTCAACTGTCGGAGCCTGGCGGACATACGTACCGAGTTGTAGAAGTTGTCCATGAAGAGCGTATAGCCGGCCCCAGACAGACGTCCAAGCAGACCGACGACCGTGTCCCCCAGGAGCGAGCCTTCCCGACAATATGGCTTAAATGAAAAGCAATATCCTGTGCGTGATTCGCACAGGAAGTAGGACTTGATGCCATAGCGGGTGGGCTTGTTGGGGTTGTAGACCCGGAAGGTCAGGCGGCCTCGCCATGCCATCACCCCCTCGTCAATGGCGAGCTCGCGTTCAGGCTGGTACAGCTCCTTGCACCTCGCGTTTACATGGTCGACTACAGGGCGTACTTTGCACAATTTGTCTCTAACCTCCAGGGAAGTATTGTCCGCAAAGTGGAGGAATCGCCAGATCAATTGGAACCTGTTGCGTGGCATGGTATCAGAGTAGTACGGTGTGTACATCATGTCGTCAGTGGTCCACATCTGGTCCACGCGAGGCTTCCGCAGGACACTGCTAAGGAAATGGAGTCCGAGGAACTTCTTCAGCTCCTTCAATGTGAGGGGCTTCCAAAGCAGTGCCCTGCTACTGGTTAGCGTGGGGTCCAGCCGGGCAATGGACTGCTCAGCGTAGAGGTTGGACTGGGCAACAATAGAGTTCAGAAAAGCATCTGTCAGGAACAGATCCATCCATTTCGCAGGCCGGTAAGATCTGAGTGCCTTGGCGTCCTGGAGCAACCCCGGTTGGGCTGTGAAGGGGATCCTTTGAGGCACCCAGCCCTCACGAGACCAGGCATTCTCCTCTTCCTGACGGATCGCAGCCCTGCTCTTCGCTCCTCCACGACCTGTCAATTATACAAATATACTATAACACCCCTACTGTAGACATTCATATGCCACGTAGTTACAAACTGTGTGAGTGAATGAGTGAGTGTGTGTGGGGTTCAGATGTCAGAGCTGGACGTGGTGTGGGGGTCAGAGGTCAGAGCTGGAAGTGGTGTGCAGAGTGAGGCCAACTTACCGTTCTTAGATGTGCGTTTCCGCCCTGCAACAGGTTCCGGCATGTCCAGACTAGCATCCAGTTCTAGAATCACATGATGTAATACATTACACTAGGGCAACGCATTGTCATTGTATTTACCACCATCACCACCAGACCAGGCCCTGCAGCAGCCAGTCACCACCAGGCCCAGGCCCTGCAGCAGCCAGTCACCACCAGGCCCAGGCCCTGCAGCAGCCAGTCACCACCAGGCCCAGGCTCTAGCAGCAGCCAGTCACCACCAGGCCCAGGCTCTAGCAGCAGCCAGCTACCACCAGGCCCAGGCTCTAGCAGCAGCCAGTCACCACCATGTACAATTACCTGCAGGAGTAGAATGTGATCCTATGTCGTTGCCAGTCTCAGCATCACTATCTGCAGGGTCTGCGCCAGAATCTGAATTGGATTAAATTCATTCAGTAAGTAAGTCTCACAAAACACAATAGTAATACATTTACACATACATAAATGTAGTTAGTACATACCCAAGCATGTTGGTGTATTGGCCCCGGATTCGGTTTCGGAGTGTTCTGCTGTGTGAACACAAAATAAATCAGCGGCCATCAAAGCATGTACATGTGTGTGTGTTGTAATCAATGGAATTTTACATATGCTACACAACCATGCATTTAAATATAGGCCTCGCCATGTGCCCATGCCATTGTGTATGTGTGTGCTGTAATCAATGGAATTTGCATATAGAGGCCTCACCATGTACTGCGAAGTTCAAAGGTGTTGGAGAGGATGCATGTCTTTTGATCTTGTGTGTGTGTGTGTGTACACACACTGCACACACACACACACACATACACACACACATCAAATGGCATGGGGTGAGGCATCTACACACACACACACACACACATCCATGTAACTAAATGTAGTGGCCTGTACATGCCTACTATATCCTATATCATTCAACTATCGATTTGAACATGCACAAAACAATATTCACATTGCAACATACCAATTACCACGTCGACCACCACCACCACGTCGTATCATGCCCAGCATGCAACTATTATCACTTACATGATAGCTACACACTTCAAAGAGCCACTTCAAAGGGCGTGCACATGCACACACACACACACACGCACACAAGACAACCTAACTGTAGCACATGGTAGCGTGGCATGTACTACATGCCTACTATATCCTATATCATTCAACTATCGATTTGAACATGCACAAAACAATATTCACATTGCAACATACCAATTACCACGTCGACCACCACCACCACGTCGTATCATGCCCAGCATGCAACTATTATCACTTACATGATAGCTACACACTTCAAAGAGCCACTTCAAAGGGCGTGCACATGCACACACACACACACACACGCACACAAGACAACCTAACTGTAGCACATGGTAGCGTGGCCTGTACTACATGCCTACTATATCCTATATCATTCAACTATCGATTTGAACATGCACAAAACAATATTCACATTGCAACATACCAATTACCACGTCGACCACCACCACCACGTCGTATCATGCCCAGCATGCAACTATTATCACTTACATGATAGCTACACACTTCAAAGAGCCACTTCAAAGGGCGTGCACATGCACACACAAAACATGCACAAAACAATATTCACATTGCATTAGTAAACATGACGTACCGTTGCCCCGTCGACCACCACCGTGTCCGACTCCCACGTCTGAATCGTGCGATGAATCAGACTCATACCTCCGACCCAAGCCGAGATCATCGTCAGATGATTCCGGAGCTAGAATATAATAAATGCATATCAGCGTTAGGTTTGGCAAACTAACGTTACATAGTCACAGAATAAGCGGTAGGTAAATCATCAAATACACGTTTCACACACACACAATCACATGCATATCGCCGGCGTTGGTTTGTCGAACTAACGTTACATAGTCACAGTATGTAAATCATCAAATACACGTTTCACACACACACACAATCACATGCATATCGCCGTTGGTTTGTCGAACTAACGTTACATAGTCACAGTATGTAAATCATCAAATACACGTTTCACACACACACATATATATATATATATATATATATAAGACCGTGTAATTACCTGGTGGTTCCCAATCGGCGCTCCCATCAGATTCGTGGGCGGTCGAATCGCTGTCCCCTGACTCGCATGAAGAAGCTATGACCACAGCGGCAGCCTTCCTCTTCCTCGAACTGCGTCGGGTAGAGCCGCTCCCGGTCCCGGGGCGAGACGCGTTACTGGGCCCAGCAACGGTCTCACGGCTCTCTCCGATCGGAGCTACCAAAGACGTTGGTGCTGTTGGTGCTGCTGCTGCTTGAACAACCGCGGGTCCAAACGCCAGCTTCGTCTGAACAAAGCGACCCGCCGCCGGATTGTCCCCTCGCTTTCCTACACTACGTCTCTTCATACTGATCTAATAATCTAAATGAAACTACTAACTGATCAAACTACTATTACTACTACTGAAATATACTACCTAGACTACACACTAATCCCTCGAATAGTACTACTACTTAGCACGACTAAGTACTTTCTAAAGCACAGCTGAAACCTTACAATTAGTCTGATACTACCACTATACTGTATAACACTATAAATATAGACTATAGGCTAATCTCAATTCAAATCTCTCTCTCAATCTCTCTCTCTCTCTCTATCGCTCTATCTATCTCTCTCTCTCTCTCTCCTCCAAAACCTCGTAGATTCTGGGATCGCGCTAACGTTTTATACCTGTGGTTACATTGGCCAGGTATGCTGGCCAATCAAATGCCAGATTCATTGTGGGGTACAATATTCCCCCTATTGTGATAGTGTTAGAAAATAGGGGGACACTGCCACCTAGTGAAATTTGAGAGGAAATGCAGTTTCCGGTTAAAATTTTCTTCCAAAAGCTCGGCGGTGAAGTTCAGACGGGGAAAATCGAAAAAAGATGTAAACAGATCAAAGACGCTGTACAGCGTCCTCGGCACCTTGAGCATGGCCGGGAAAGACGTTGTAAATCGTTTCTAGGCACCCAAAGTGTTAACAAGCATAATTTAATGTTGCCCAGTTGTGGCCTGTTGAGGGGCAATACATATCAAAAGTTACAAAACATCTATTGTGTTTGTATTTGTATGATCCACTATATAAACATAGTAATTATAATATCTACATACATGGCATTTGATTGGAGGCTAGTCTCACTTTGTCCCACAGCAACATTAAAATAGTTTAGATTTGTGTATGTTGTTTATGTAAAAAAATTACTTGAAAGTAACGCAATAGTTACTTTCTGAAGTAACTAGTTACTTTTATAATTTGTAACTGAGTATGTAATTTAGTAACTTTTTGGAAGAAGTAACTAGTAACTGTAACTAGTTACTTTTTAAAAGTAACTTGCCCAACACTGGTCATGAGTAATTGTGGAACAAAATATAAATCGCGGGAAGTCTGCCATTCGTCAAAAGGACATTAATTTCACTGTTAATAAAATGTTCAAGCAATCAATCAATCAAACCAATAACACACGCTCACGCGGAGGTGCGCTGTTGTAAGTGAGCGTGGGTTATTGAATTGATTGATTGATTGATTTATTGATTGATTGATTGATTGATTGATTGATTGAAAAATGTATTAATGTCCGCCTTGTTTCGAACTGGTTAAGAACTGTTAAGAACTTCATTCTTAGATACTTCTATAGAAAGTAGGTTCAAAAAAAAAAGAAAGAAGTTTTCTTTGCCCTATTGGAGGCAAATTTTGTTTGAACCTACTTTCTATATAAGCAGCTGGGAGGTGCGCTAAGTGAGCGTGGGTTATTGAATTGATTGATTGAAAATGTTATTAATGTCTGCGTTGTTTCAAACTGGTTAGGCTTAGGCCCTCTTTCGAAGTCGCCCTCTTTCGAAATCGGTTATGCTTAGAGTTTATCTTTAGAGCAGGGCGATAGACCACCAGCCCTGATTCCAAACTCTAAGCATAACCAACTTCGAAAGAGGGCGACTTCGAAAGAGGGCCTAAGCCTAACCAGTTTGAAACAAGGCGGACATTAATAAAATTTTAAAACATTAATAAAATAAAAGCAGCTCGGAGGTGCGCTGTTTCAAGGCAAGAATGCAGTGAGCGTGGGTTATTGGTTTGATTGATTGATTGATTGATTGATTGCAAATTTTATTAATGTCCGCCTTGTTTCGAACTGGTTGAGAACTGTTAAGAACTTCATTCTTAGATGCTTCTATAGAAAGTAGGTAAGAAAAACTTAAAAATTTTAGTTTTCTTTGCCCTATAGGAGGCAATTTAATTTTTTTTACCTACTTTCTATAGAAGCATCTAAGAATGAAGTTCTTAACAGTTCTTAACCAGTTCGAAACAAGGCGGACATTAATAAAATTTGCAATCAATCAATCAATCAATCAAACCAATAACCCACGCTCACTGCATTCTTGCCTTGAAACAGCGCACCTCCGAGCTGCTTATGGAGGCGACTTTTTCTTTCTTTTTTTTAACTACTTTTTCTGCTGATGGTTTTGTCAATAAATCTTCAATTAATGTGTGTTTATTGTATAGCAATAAGGTTGGATGAATTCGGCCATTGTATAAAAGCATTACATCACACGACAGAGTGTGTTATAGAAATTAGATCACGCCTATGGGGGTCTAACGACCCTCGGCTGCACCTCGGGCCTAACAACCACCCATAGGCGTGATCTAATTTCTCTAACCCACTCTGTCTCGTGATGTAATGCTTAAATAAGGGCCCCATATTTGCTCTTGAAACGGGCCCCTTGAACCTTAAGGCCGCCTCTGGACAGCACACAGACAGACATTAGACTCTACACAACGAGCGTCTATGGACAGCACACAGACGGACATTAGACTCTACACAATGAGCGCCTATGGACAGCACACAGACGGACATTAGACTCTACACAACGATTGTCTATGGACAGCACACAGACAGACATTAGACTCTACACAACGATAATCTATGGACAGCATACAGACGGACATTAGACTCTACACAACGATCGTCTCTGGACAGCACACAGACAGACATTAGACTCTACACAACGATCGTCTCTGGACAGCACACAGACAGACATTAGACTCTACACAACGATCGTCTCTGGACAGCACACAGACAGACATTAGACTCTACACAACGATCGTCTATGGACAGCACACAGACCGACATTAGACTCTACACAACGATCGTCTATGGACAGCACACAGACAGACATTAGACTCTACACAACGATAATCTATGGACAGCACACAGACAGACATTAGACTCTACACAACGAGCCTCTCTGGACAGCACACAGACAGACATTAGACTCCACACAACGATAATCTATGGACAGCATACAGACGGACATTAGACTCTACACAACGATCATCTATGGACAGCACACAGACAGACATTAGACTCCACACAACGATCATCTATGGACAGCACACAGACAGACATTAGACTCCACACAACGATCATCTATGGACAGCACAGAGGCAGACATTAGACTCCACACAACGATCGTCTCTGGACAGCACACAGACAGACATTAGACTCTACACAACGATCATCTATGGACAGCACACAGACCGACATTAGACTCTACACAACGATCATCTATGGACAGCACACAGACAGACATTAGACTCTACACAACGATAATCTACGGACAGCACACAGACAGACATTAGACTCTACACAACGAGCGTCTATGGACAGCACACAGACAGACATTAGACTCTACACAACGATAATCTATGGACAGCACACAGACAGACATTAGACTCCACACAACGAGCATCTATGGACAGCACACAGACAGACATTAGACTCTACACAACAAGCGTCAAGTCAAGTGTTCTTTTAGTAATTCCTCTTGGGGGAAACTCAGGTGTCGTAGCAGCGTGGGGGAAGGGCGGTAGAGGCAGGAAATATATCATAATAGAAATAATAATAATAACTAATACAGTACATATAATATATAATAATAATAATTTAGGACCTGCTCCGAGGTCACCATTTGGCACACATGCGAACCATGCATACAATGCGTATCTGCGATTAACCCATCCCGTCGTCCTTCCCCCCCAAGGGCAGCCGGGAGCAGACAGGCGCCACGTGAGCCGCGCCAGGGGACCAATCCAAGTGCTCCTGTCCGTCTTCGTCAAGGACGCCACAGCGTTAGCGATCTTGTTGTTGTGCATGTTTTTCCATTGGGTTTATCTTATCAGGGGGGGAAACCCTTGCGAGCACGGGGAGAACATGCAAACTCCACACAGAAAGGCCTGGGAGATACCCCACCTGGGTAACTGGCATCATGGAAACCTGGTCCCCAAGCGGGATTCGAACCCTGGACCTTCTTGCTGTGAGGCGACAGTGTTAACCACTACACCACCGTGCCGACTATGTATGTGCACCTAAAGTAAAAATCTAAATCAAAGATAGAATGAAGTGATTCACGGCAGAGAGGAGGTAAGGAGGATGATCAGTGTGAAGGGGTACTAGCATGATGATTGTTAGGAATCCAGGTAAGAATGTTGAGTTCAAGTATGGCATGGAAGAATGGAGATGGAGAGGGTGCTGCTCTTCTCGAATACGTGTTATTTTTATTATCAGAAACACTTTGAGCGATAACAATACTTTACCAGGTAAAGCAGGAAGTAGTAACAAGGAGGGATACTTAGAAGAGAACATAAACAACAAAAGAGAATAGGGCGGTGAGAGATCCGACTTCTCGACCTAAAGCAAGGATAACTTTAAAGCGTGATAACGGGCGAGATATCCGACTTCTGCCCGTGGACGGCTGTTCCCAGTAACACTGCTGAAGAACCGACAGGGAGAGAGGGGCAAAGTATTACTATAAAGGCCTCAGTACAGCCAGCAGACCCAATCAGCACCAGTGACATAATTACAGGCAGGTGACAACAATCAGTGTAATTACTGAGACAGCAGGTGACGACAATCAGATAATACAGAGACAGAGTGAGAATTCCAAGATGGCGGCAGGGCCTCCAATCCTGAATAGGGAGAGAAGCCCTGACGTTACAGATGATACAATGTTGAGACCAAGAAACGAAAGCGATGAAGGTGTCCTGACTGATAATAGCACTCAGCACTCTGAACACATACACACTAACGAGCCTTCAGAACGAAACGTCGCCCCCGTACCTCAAATGGATCCATTATCAGCTCTATTCTGTTTTTAATCTTTAAAAAATGTCTTATGTACCCCAGTTGCTATTGCATGTTCATATTTGTGTTTTATTACACGTATATGTACATACTTACCAACTGTTTCGCCTGTTTTATAGCAACACTACTATCACCGACATCTAAGAAGGGAGATCCCCCCCCCTTGAACGGCCCTTCTAAGGTGTCTCCCCTCCACATTGCCTGTGGTGCTTTTTTCCTATTGCTAGGTTTTTAGTGAGCTTTTCCTTACCTTCGCGTGGGGTATGTCTGGGAGTGTTGCATTCATTTATTTAACATTTTATTTGGGATTTCATGTGTTTTTTCTTGTTTTGTTCTTGATTTATTGTGATGTTTCTTCTTGACTTGTTTAAAGAAGACGTGTCCGGCCCATTAACGTGTGTTGTCGGGCCTTACAAATACATTTGATTTGATTTGATTTGAAACGACTGAACAGCAGGAAGGTGGAAGTGATGAAGGTGCGCTGACTGATAATAACACTCAGCACTCGGAACACATGCACACTACCCAGCCTTCAGGAGGAAACGACCGAACAGCAGAAAGGTAGAAGAGATGAAGTAGAAGATGGAGAGAAGGACAAAATGAGACTGACAGACTAATGAGGTGCCGGTGAGAGAATCCTACTCCCTGCAGAGACATGCAATATTCAGATTCTCTCTAACTGTGCTTAGACTGCAGACTCGCACGCTTAAAGGGGAACGCCACTCAAATTAAAACTCCTAACGTGTTATTAGAAGTATGGCCTATAATAAGACAGTTCAATCAATATTTGTGAACATAAAAATAAACAATAATAAATGGTGCATTTATATAGCGCTTTTATCCAAATCGCTTTACAACTTTGTTCCTCACATTCACACACCGATGGCGGAGGCAACCATGCAAGGTGCCAACCTGCACATCGGGAACAATTAGGGGTTAAGTGTCTTGCTCAAGGACACATCGACAGGCTGCCCGGGAGGAGCGGGAATCGATCCGGGAACCGGGACTGCTCTACCTCCAGAGCCACTGTCGCCCCAGAAGAACATGAGCTACTCTCTCTCCCAAAGCCAGACAACCAGAGAAGTAAGAATCAATCACTTGTGATGTCATCAGGTATAAAGTCATAATACTCTACGACGAGCTAGTCAAGATGAGAAGCTCGTTCAGCCACAGACTCATCCCCCCCCGACACTCAACTAACCGCCTCGGACAGTCCTTCATACCAGCGGCCATCAGGCTCCACAACAGTGGGCAGCGACTAGCAGCCTCCAGGCTCCACAACAGGGGGCAGCGACAGCGACTGCTACCAGACATTGACCTGGGACTTATAGGAACCCAAGGGGGACAAAGTAGACTACCCTGGTACTTTAATTAATGTATACTCAGTAGATAGTAAATTATAACACTACCTCATGCATACTGCACCTTATGTGACACTGTGAATAATGTGAATATTCCTCAGCTAGTCAGATAGTAAATTATATTGACCATATTGATCAAATTGTTTACACTGCCTGTGTTGTCTTTTACTACCTGTATACTGTGTTGTTTTACTACCTGTACCCCTCCCCCCCTCCCCCCCATGCTGCTATGATGCCTGAATTTCCCCAAGGGGATCAATAAAGGAATATCTTATCTTATACATTTACAATGAATGGGATACTGATTTTGTGGACCTACAGAATGTTTTCTTTTATTCTATAGTAGTGGTCTCAGTTCTGAAACTTAAAATGTACCTGTGAACATTGCCCTCAGTGTCATCTATATACAATCTTTCCCAATTCATTGTCTAGTTTTTTTTATTATAATTAAAAAAAAAATTATAACGTGAACAGCCAAACAAATAAATATATCTGAGCAATAAATCGGAATCGAGCACTAAGGCCTGCAGTGTGAACGCAGCCTAATGGCCTGGAGATCCACCAAGTCAATATGGCAGTCGTGGTTCTGAACCAATCTGCTGACTCCACGCACTCGCCTAAGATTCCAAGACTCACGTAATAATGTCAAATAAAGTGTAGAACGAGCCGACACAAGAAATATGAGCAGCTGCCAAGCCGGGAGCCAAGCTGATTCACTTTGATTGGATGCCATTATTATCGGCCGATGTCACTATATTTCAATAAAGAAAATCTCATCTTTTTGTGTGACATCGGTTCTCTTTACGTTTGAGCGCAACATCGAGGAACACCTGAGCCCACTTGAAGGCACAACACCGGTGTGGAGCGAGACAGAAATGAACCTCTTAACACTTTCACTGCGACATTACAGAAGGTTAACCCTTTCACTGCGACATACAGAAGGTTAACCCTTTCACTGTGACAATACAGAAGGTTAACCCTTTCACTGTGACAATACAGAAGGTTAACCCTTTCACTGCGACATACAGAAGGTTAACCCTTTCACTGCGACATACAGAAGGTTAACCCTTTCACTGTGACAATACAGAAGGTTAACCCTTTCACTGCGACATACAGAAGGTTAACCCTTTCACTGTGACAATACAGAAGGTTAACCCTTTCACTGTGACAATACAGAAGGTTAACCCTTTCACTGTGACAATACAGAAGGTTAACCTTTTCACTGCCACACGACAAAGGGTTAACCCTTTCACTGCCACACTACAGAAGGTTAACCCTTTCACTGTCACATGACAAAGGGTTAACCCTTTCACTGCCACACTACAGAAGGTTAACCCTTTCACTACCACACTACAGAAGGTTAACCCTTTCACTGCCACACACAACAAATGGTTAACCCTTTCACTACCACACTACAGACTAGGTTAGTGTGGTAGTGAAAGGTTAACCTTCTGTAGTGTGGTAGTGAAAGGGTTAACCTTCTGTAGTGTGGTAGTGAAAGGGTTAACCTTCTGTAGTGTGGCAGTGAAAGGGTTAAGAGGATCCATTATTCACTTGTAACGGGGATCTCAGATGTCCTTGGAGTGTGTGATGGGGCCCCGGGCCGAGAGCTGTCAACATAGATTCCTTGAACCCTGCGGTGACCTTGTGTGAACCCTCCGTCCTACAACCTCTCTCCCCCTCACGACACGACACGTGTCAAAAACGGTCAGACCCGATGTCATCATGTACAGGCTCTGTGGATCCCCCCCCCTCCAGTGCCCTGAAATCACTGCACACATAGCACAAGGCCCTCGACCTGGCGTACCGTGCGGCGAAGGGAACCGCTCCCGCCTACCTCCGGTCAATGGTCTCTAACTACACACCCTCAAGACCCCTACGCTCTGCATCTTCTGGCCATCTCAGACCCACTCCTATCCAAGCTCCGGGAGGGTCATCAAGGAGAACCTGCCTTTTCTCAGTCGTTGCCCCACAATGGTGGAATGAACTACCCACCCCAGTCAGGACAGCCGAATCCTGTCCAATCTTTCGCCGTTCTCTAAAGACGCACTTCGTCAACCATTATCTGAAATTAAAAAAAATTACCAATTAAAATCTAACCCTAACTAACCTTACTGTCATGCACTTAGTCCTAATAAACTAACCTACACTGTAGCACGCAACACTTTGATGAACATTGTTACTCAGCTGATAGAGTTGTGCTCTTCCTGATGGCTTGTCATACAGAACTTGTAAGTCGCTTTGGATAAAAGCATCAGCTAAATGACTAAATGTAAATGTAATGTACAGGAAGTCTCTTCTGTTTAATAAAATAATAATAATGAAAAATGTAATTGTTTCGCTGTTTTTCAGTTTCGAGGTTGAAAATTCACGAGGCTGGTTAACAAAAACAGACGTATTGTTTTGTAGACTTGTTGCTCCTGAATATTGCATCTGACATGGATTCAGATCAGTGCCATTTTTCTGCGTGTCAGTCGCCGTGACAACGAGCTGAGACGTGGACTGAAACAGCAAACAATTATTCACCATAAAAACCACGGAGGAATCGTCTGAAGATTAGATTAGATTAGATCCAAGTTTATTGTCATTATACAGCACAGGTACAGTGCAATGAAAATAGGTTTGGCATCCAACCAGAGTGCAAATCTAACAGTAAAGTGCAATAGTAATATACAATGTACAGGTGATTAAACTGGAGTTTATATAAATGAGTACTACTGAGTGGTAATGTTAATCAGATAAATGTACAGTGTTATAGTATTATGTACAGTGATACAGGTATACACAGACTATGGTAGTAGTAAGTCATACTGGCCAGCGGTAACACTAGTAATAATATAAGAGTAGGTAATGGATAGGAGTATGTAAGGAATATGTACAGATATAGATATAGTACATACAGGTATGTAAAAATAATTGCAGGTATATTCAGA
>NW_028172142.1:0-5000 GCF_963971535.1 Notolepis coatsorum
ATTTATAAGCTTCTGAGGTTTCCCTCATTTTACAGAAACGACGATTGTACAAAATGTAAACAGTACATAATACAAACAATATTCACAGAAAATTAAACACCAGAGTAAAAATTTAAAACTTGTAAAATAATTTAAAAAGATCAGCTAAAACAGGTTACAGGTAGTCAGTCACACAATGGTCTGAAATCATACGTTTAAACATTCCAAGGGAAGGGAGAACCTCCACCCTCAGAGAGAGTTGAAGGACATTCCATGAGTTAGAGGCATCAAAGGAAAAGGCTGACTTCCCTCGATCAGAACAGACCTGAGGAACCCTAAGAACCATCCAGTCATTCCATCGAGTTGAATAGGTTCCAATATTCCAATCTAACAGTGAGGAGATATCAACAGGTTGTTTACCAATAAGGGGCTTTAAAAATAGTCAGTTTTACTGCCACCAACATACAATCACAACCCCCAAATTCCATAACCTCATCGCCACGTTAGTCGTTGTGACACCTTGGTGTCACAAGAAGGCCAACCCCCCCCTATCATACAGGACCACCCTATCATACAGGACCACCCTATCATACAGGACCACCCCTGTCATACAGGACCACCCTATCTACAGGACCAACCCTATCATACAGGACCACCCTGTCATACAGGACCACCCTATCATACAGGACGGACCACCCTATCATACAGGACCACCCTATCATACAGGACCACCCTGTCATACAGGACCACCCCTGTCATACAGGACCACCCTATCATACAGGACCACCCTATCATACAGGACCACCCTATCATACAGGACCACCCTATCATACAGGACCACCCTGTCATACAGGACCACCCTATCATACAGGACCACCCTATCATACAGGGACACAATG
The DNA here is from genome assembly GCF_963971535.1 of Notolepis coatsorum. Lineage (NCBI taxonomy): Eukaryota > Metazoa > Chordata > Actinopteri > Aulopiformes > Paralepididae > Notolepis > Notolepis coatsorum. The sequence goes on from NW_028172142.1 coordinate 879, forward strand.
GTGAGTAGATGGTAAATGTAGTGCTTCTTGTAGTCAATGGTAAATGGCTGCATTTATATAACAGCTATTATCCAAAGCGCTTTACATTTACATTTAGTCATTTAGCTGAAACGCTTTTATCCAAAGCGACTTACAAGTTCTGTACGACAAGTCATCAGGAAGGAACTCTATCAGCTGAGCAACAATGTTCATCAAAGTGTTGAGTGTTACAGTGTAGGTTAGTTTATTAGGACAAGTGCATGGGGGGGGGTTACTGCTGGGGGGGGGGGGGGGGGGTACTGCTGGGGGGCGGGGTTACTGTCAGTATATAGAGTCACCTGGTCTGTGATGATGGAGTCAGTATATAGAGTCACCTGGTCTGTGATGATGGAGTCAGTATATAGAGTCACCTGGTCTGTGATGATGGAGTCAGTATATAGAGTCACCTGGTCTGTGATGATGGAGTCAGTATATAGAGTACACCTGGTCTGTGATGATGGAGTCAGTATATAGAGTCTCCTGGTCTGTGATGATGGAGTCAGTATATAGAGTCTCCTGGTCTGTGATGATGGAGTCAGTATATAGAGTCTCCCCTGTCTGTGTGATGATGGAGTCAGTATATAGAGTCTCCCCTGTCTGTGTGATGATGGAGTCAGTATATAGAGTCACCTGGTCTGTGCTGATGGAGTCAGTATATAGAGTCACCTGGTCTGTGATGATGGAGTCAGTATATAGAGTCTCCTGGTCTGTGATGATGGAGTCAGTATATAGAGTCACCTGGTCTGTGATGATGGAGTCAGTATATAGAGTCTCCCCTGTCTGTGTGATGATGGAGTCAGTATATAGAGTCACCTGGTCTGTGATGATGGAGTCAGTATATAGAGTCACCTGGTCTGTGATGATGGAGTCAGTATATAGAGTCACCTGTCTGTGATGATGGAGTCAGTATATAGAGTCTCCCCTGTCTGTGTGATGATGGAGTCAGTATATAGAGTCACCTGGTCTGTGATGATGGAGTCAGTATATAGAGTCACCTGGTCTGTGATGATGGAGTCAGTATATAGAGTCTCCCCTGTCTGTGTGATGATGGAGTCAGTATATAGAGTCACCTGGTCTGTGATGATGGAGTCAGTATATAGAGTCACCTGGTCTGTGATGATGGAGTCAGTATATAGAGTCTCCTGGTCTGTGTGATGATGGAGTCAGTATATAGAGTCTCCCCTGTCTGTGTGATGATGGAGTCAGTATATAGAGTCACCTGGTCTGTGATGATGGAGTCAGTATATAGAGTCACCTGGTCTGTGATGATGGAGTCAGTATATAGAGTCTCCCCTGTCTGTGTGATGATGGAGTCAGTATATAGAGTCACCTGGTCTGTGATGATGGAGTCAGTATATAGAGTCACCTGGTCTGTGATGATGGAGTCAGTATATAGAGTCTCCTGGTCTGTGTGATGATGGAGTCAGTATATAGAGTCTCCTGGTCTGTGTGATGATGTGAGTCCGTATATAGAGTCTCCTGGTCTGTGATGATGGAGTCAGTATATAGAGTCACCTGGTCTGTGATGATGGAGTCAGTATATAGAGTCTCCTGGTCTGTGATGATGGAGTCAGTATATAGAGTCACCTGGTCTGTGTGATGATGGAGTCAGTATATAGAGTCACCTGGTCTGTGATGATGGAGTCAGTATATAGAGTCTCCCCTGTCTGTGTGATGATGGAGTCAGTATATAGAGTCTCCCCTGTCTGTGTGATGATGGAGTCAGTATATAGAGTCTCCTGGTCTGTGATGATGGAGTCAGTATATAGAGTCACCTGGTCTGTGATGATGGAGTCAGTATATAGAGTCTCCCCTGTCTGTGTGATGATGGAGTCAGTATATAGAGTCACCTGGTCTGTGATGATGGAGTCAGTATATAGAGTCACCTGGTCTGTGATGATGGAGTCAGTATATAGAGTCACCTGGTCTGTGATGATGGAGTCAGTATATAGAGTCACCTGGTCTGTGATGATGGAGTCAGTATATAGAGTCTCCCCTGTCTGTGTGATGATGGAGTCAGTATATAGAGTCTCCTGGTCTGTGATGATGGAGTCAGTATATAGAGTCACCTGGTCTGTGATGATGGAGTCAGTATATAGAGTCTCCCCTGTCTGTGTGATGATGGAGTCAGTATATAGAGTCTCCTGGTCTGTGATGATGGAGTCAGTATATAGAGTCACCTGGTCTGTGATGATGGAGTCAGTATATAGAGTCACCTGGTCTGTGATGATGGAGTCAGTATATAGAGTCTCCCCTGTCTGTGTGATGATGGAGTCAGTATATAGAGTCTCCTGGTCTGTGATGATGGAGTCAGTATATAGAGTCACCTGGTCTGTGATGATGGAGTCAGTATATAGAGTCTCCCCTGTCTGTGTGATGATGGAGTCAGTATATAGAGTCTCCTGGTCTGTGATGATGGAGTCAGTATATAGAGTCACCTGGTCTGTGATGATGGAGTCAGTATATAGAGTCTCCCCTGTCTGTGTGATGATGGAGTCAGTATATAGAGTCTCCTGGTCTGTGATGATGGAGTCAGTATATAGAGTCTCCTGGTCTGTGTGATGATGGAGTCAGTATATAGAGTCTCCCCTGTCTGTGTGATGATGGAGTCAGTATATAGAGTCACCTGGTCTGTGATGATGGAGTCAGTATATAGAGTCACCTGGTCTGTGATGATGGAGTCAGTATATAGAGTCACCTGGTCTGTGTGATGATGGAGTCAGTATATAGAGTCTCCCCTGTCTGTGTGATGATGGAGTCAGTATATAGAGTCACCTGGTCTGTGTGATGATGGAGTCAGTATATAGAGTCTCCCCTGGTCTGTGTGATGATGGAGTCAGTATATAGAGTCTCCTGGTCTGTGATGATGGAGTCAGTATATAGAGTCACCTGGTCTGTGATGATGGAGTCAGTATATAGAGTCACCTGGTCTGTGATGATGGAGTCAGTATATAGAGTCTCCTGGTCTGTGATGATGGAGTCAGTATATAGAGTCACCTGGTCTGTGATGATGGAGTCAGTATATAGAGTCTCCTGGTCTGTGATGATGGAGTCAGTATATAGAGTCACCTGGTCTGTGTGATGATGGAGTCAGTATATAGAGTCTCCCCTGTCTGTGTGATGATGGAGTCAGTATATAGAGTCACCTGGTCTGTGATGATGGAGTCAGTATATAGAGTCACCTGGTCTGTGATGATGGAGTCAGTATATAGAGTCACCTGGTCTGTGATGATGGAGTCAGTATATAGAGTCACCTGGTCTGTGATGATGGAGTCAGTATATAGAGTCTCCCCTGTCTGTGTGATGATGGAGTCAGTATATAGAGTCACCTGGTCTGTGATGATGGAGTCAGTATATAGAGTCTCCTGGTCTGTGATGATGGAGTCAGTATATAGAGTCTCCTGGTCTGTGATGATGGAGTCAGTATATAGAGTCTCCCCTGTCTGTGTGATGATGGAGTCAGTATATAGAGTCACCTGGTCTGTGATGATGGAGTCAGTATATAGAGTCTCCCCTGTCTGTGTGATGATGGAGTCAGTATATAGAGTCACCTGGTCTGTGATGATGGAGTCAGTATATAGAGTCACCTGGTCTGTGATGATGGAGTCAGTATATAGAGTCACCTGGTCTGTGATGATGGAGTCAGTATATAGAGTCACCTGGTCTGTGATGATGGAGTCAGTATATAGAGTCACCTGGTCTGTGATGATGGAGTCAGTATATAGAGTCTCCTGGTCTGTGATGATGGAGTCAGTATATAGAGTCACCTGGTCTGTGTGATGATGGAGTCAGTATATAGAGTCACCTGGTCTGTGATGATGGAGTCAGTATATAGAGTCTCCCCTGTCTGTGTGATGATGGAGTCAGTATATAGAGTCTCCTGGTCTGTGATGATGGAGTCAGTATATAGAGTCACCTGGTCTGTGATGATGGAGTCAGTATATAGAGTCACCTGGTCTGTGATGATGGAGTCAGTATATAGAGTCTCCTGGTCTGTGATGATGGAGTCAGTATATAGAGTCACCTGGTCTGTGTGATGATGGAGTCAGTATATAGAGTCTCCCCTGTCTGTGTGATGATGGAGTCAGTATATAGAGTCTCCCC
>NW_028172141.1:0-9000 GCF_963971535.1 Notolepis coatsorum
TTTAACTGACAACACAATAAGAAAAAATTAAATGAAAATAAAATAAGCTATATGATTAGCACTTTTTGTCCCCGTTGGCGGTTTGGAGGGGAATCAGCTCTCCTATTGGAGAAGCCCCCCCCCCCCCCCTAGTGACGGAGATACCCCCAATGGAGACTCTCCAAGCCTCTCTTCATGTCCAACATTTTTTAATTCTTGTCCTTCACATATGTCCATGTGCACATTTAAAGCAACTGCTATTCTAACATAACTCAAAGAAAAAAGACAACATTTGGCGCTCCCATGGTGTTAGAGGATCTTAGTCGTATCCCTCTGTTCCCTGTTGGAAGGGTGGGGAGTAATGGCTCTCCTAGTGAGAGGGCTCCCCCTAGTGGCGAAGTGCGCACTATATAAGTCAAACATTCGTTCTGTGGACGGCCTCAGCGCTCCCGGTCAATGTTCTGAATCCGTCTTTCTTATGCACATGTTCATTTGTATTATGTGTCACGTGTAATCCTGTAGTTCCTTCATACCAGTCCATCGTGTATTATTATATGTTTCCTAATCAGCGTGTCCCTTTTTAAAATAAATTTCAAAACGTTTGTCTATAACGTGTGTATTGTAAATCATAGTGTTAATTATTCCAAATTCTGGTGTTATAGTTTTATACTTCTTGGGGTAACTGTTCAATTATCTTTCCTCTTTTGCATCTATTCTCATCCCCAGGTTCCCTGTGTGTATGCTTGTATTGGGTACTTTTCCATGTTGATTTCGTCTTGTATCTTTATTTGGATCACCGTGGCCCTTCATGATCTGCTTTGAATCGGTTCAGGTCCCCTCTTTTCCTCCTCCCGTCCTCCTCTCCTCGTCCTCGTCTCTCGGTTCTGGTCCACCTGCGCGCCCTCTCCATCCTCTGCGTCAGCGAAGGCCTAGGCCGTGGGCCTCTCTCCTTCCCCTCTCGGCACCTTCCATCCTCTCCGCGCCGTGTCCCTCGCCTCGTTATATAACCCTGGTATTCTGACGTGACGACCCTTCCTTCTTTCATAGTTTCCTCGTTATAGAACACTGGTATTCTGACGTGACGACCCTTCCTTCTTTCATAGTTTCCTCGTTATAGAACACTGGTATTCTGACGTGACGACCCTTCCTTCTTTCATAGTTTCCTCGTTATAGAACACTGGTATTCTGACGTGACGACCCTTCCTTCTTTCATAGTTTCCTCGTTATAGAACACTGGTATTCTGACGTGACGACCCTTCCTTCTTTCATAGTTTCCTCGTTATAGAACACTGGTATTCTGACGTGACGACCCTTCCTTCTTTCATAGTTTCCTCGTTATAGAACACTGGTATTCTGACATGACGACCCTTCTTTCTTTCATAGTTTCCTCGTTATAGAACACTGGTATTCTGACGTGACGACCCTTCCTTCTTTCATAGTTTCCTCGTTATAGAACGCTGGTATTCTGACATGACGACCCTTCTTTCTTTCATAGTTTCCTCATTATAGAACGCTGGTATTCTGACGTGACGACCCTTCCTACGTTTATAGTGTCTTTGGTTAGGCCCAGGATGCAGCGACAGCGCCCTTGCCAAATAGTGTCACAGATAGCGGAAGGGAAGGATAATTCCCACTGAAATAGTCTACCAATGGCAGCTGATAGCCACAGTCACACGGCACCGATGCAGACTAGCAGCCATATATATATATATATATATATATATATATATATATATATATATATATATATATATATATATATATATATATATATATTATGACTAGATGGCACAAGGTGGAGTCTCCCGCGTAGTTCACCGGCACCCATCTTGCTACAGTTAACTACTGCTTTAAGGTGAGTGATCTGCACAAACTAAAATACTCTTAACTCTCTTAACATTTTCTTATGAATTGTTTTATCCATTATAAGTCCATTATAAATATGCAGTATGATAACTACATCTCTGACGTTTTTAACAAACAAAACGGTTGAAAATTTTGCAAGCTATGGTTATTTCAATAGTACATGCTCTATAGACATTCATGTATGAGTGGGCGTGCTCCGTGTGGCAAGGTGGCCGCCATGTGGCAACGTCGGTCTCCGTTGGCCAGCAGTGCGGGTGAGTCATCGAGTCTTTATATATCTATGCTAGCAGCGGTATAATCCAGGAAGGCGGTAATTAGTTTGTAACACAGCCCATCCATGATTGATAAGTCTTCTAGACTGAAGCCAGAGTGGTGGAGCAGGGGTGTAATTTGTAGTTCGTCTGCCCTCACACATGTGTCTTCACCCTCTTGACGGCGTTGCACGCCTGGAATTGAAATGCAGGGGCAGGAAAAATAACGAATTGGCAGACAGCATGTTGTCTTTTTTTAAAAGCATGTTTTTAAAGTGAAAATTCGGAGCGGGCCACTTGAGCTTGTCACGCAGGTCACTCTTGTGTCCTCACCTGCTGCGCCCAAAGTGTGTACGACCTGCAACGTTTCAACCAATTAGAGTCCAATTTCCCTCCTGTTTCTTATTTATTTTTGTTTTTGGGGGGTGGGGGGGGCAGTACATTCACTCCTCTTTCACACAGAAACTAGACCCTGAGTCCATCCTCTGTAGAAAGTCAATATTACATACCTGTAATAGTTTTAGTTTTTTGTTTTGCATATATATATATTTGTTTTGTAAAGTTTTAAATGAGTACCGTCATTGAGTAGTGGAAAAGGGGTAGGATTAAATAAATTTATACTTCTTCCTACTCCTTTTCGAACATGTACATTGAGTTATGTTTTGCTTATTTAAATGTGAGATGAATGATTTGTTTTGATTTTATATTGTTTGTATTATTTACATGTTAGAAATAAAGATTTCAAATCAAATCAAAGAAATATACAATATTAGCACTGCCGGGGTTCACAGTGGTTCAGGAGAACAGTCGTCTGGTAATCGGCAGGTTCCCTTTTCGATTCCCGCTCCTCCCGGGCAGCGTGTCGAAGTGTCCTTGAGCAAGACACTTAACACCCTAACTGCTCCTGGTGAGCAGGTCGGCACCTTGCATGGTCGCCTCCGCTGTCGGTGTGTGAACGTGTGAGTGAATGGGTGAATGTGAGGCATAAGTCGTGAAGCGCTTTGGATAAAAGCTGTTATATAAATGCAGCCATTTACCAAAATCCATGGTTCTCAAAGTATGGTCCAGGAATCACTAATACTTTTTTTCACTAGAAGTTTGCGTAATAAAATAATGTAAACGAAAGACTATTCTGATTTCTTTTTTATTTGTATTAGTTGTTATCTGCACACTTAGTTACTCTTAACAAAATTATATCTAACAACAAATATCTCTTTCAATTGTATCAAGTGAACCCTTGCACTGAAGAACCATATAAGTCTGTTTCGAGTTTTGTATTTGCAGTTGTGAAGTTAATCTAAATGACTTGAAGTGTGAATGTGATATATCACAATAAACTACTCAACCTCTACTGTCTTTAAAACTATGAATGAACACACCACTCTAACGTACCATCTTTAGATAATAACAGCCACATGCACACAGACACAGACACGCACACACATTTCCTGGTGGAGCTGAAAGATGATTTGCCTGTCAGCTCTCATGTCGATATATCCACCGCATATCAGAGCTACACGAAAATCACACAAACACTCCTTGAGAGTGAATAACATGCATGGGTATTTGTGTGCATAGCATTTGAGAAATGATTGAAAGCTATAATCAAAACAACCTTTGACTGTCACATTTAGAATGTTTCTGCATGACGAGGAGGAGACTGGAGAGCGATTTGAGACACAGTTGTAGAACTCACCGAGTCCAATTCAGTGCAGGTGGTTTTAAATCAATGTGGATAGCTAATACCTTTACCGAGATATATACCAGAGTTGAATAAAGAAAGCGACAGAAGATATGTCTTGTAAGATTGGGCTACAGTTGATGTCTAAAGTGTGTTCTTTATTTTATAGAAGGAAGATCCCTGTTCAACGTATTCTCAGTAATATATTTACTTAACACTTTAATCGCCGGAAACGCCGAAACTCGTCATTGCCCGCCATGCTCATTCTGCCGAAGACGCCGTAACACGTCTTTGATATCAATATTTCAAAAATCTGTGATCGAAATCATATTTCTCTCCCGGGGACCTGAGATATACTGCTGAGCTCCACTCAACTCGCTAACGGTTCAAGAGCGCCATCTGGTGGCCGATCAGCAGATCGCCCAACAAGAAGTCATGTGGATGACGTGGTGCTCACCCATATTTCGTCCGGGCACTCGCTATCATTAGCAGGACTCCATCTTGACACAGTGAACACCGATCGGTGCACATAACTCGATAAACAACATGATTTGGACGTATATACTATTATACAACCTGGAAATGGATCGGATATTTCGACATCCCATAATAGAAAAAATTCTATTCCACGCTCATCCCCCAACGGCGCGAGGAAAATACGGTGAGTTTCAGCGTTATTTTCTAATGTATTCTATACTAACTGCTTTGATGATCATATGACCCACACTAGATGAATGATATAACGTTGCCCACGGAATTATAAACGACCCCCTGCCCATCCGGTCAACATCAGATCATACGTAGTAACTTCTAGAAGTACCTCCAGTTGACATTTTTTATCTGGCACCGATCGCTACCAAACTGTATTTGATCATCAATATAATGCATTTGGGGCTATAAATCAAGTTCTGGAGAAAGCTGCAGAAAACGATAAAAACATACTTATACTTTAGACCGTATTTTAGTATGAATATGTGAATGAAAAAGTATAACGTTGCTACACCCTGAACAATAGATATAGGACATTGAATGGGCCATAATAATGTCAATTTAGCAATACAATTTAAAAAGTTATAGCCCTGCAAAGAAGGGGAACTTCTCCATAGACAAATAGAGCTGGCTAGGGATGGTAAATTATGAATTTAACCATGGCGATCAAAGTGTTAATGTACTTAGTAATATACTAACATTTTGTATCTGCGAACAAACGACCAGGAGTCTAACCAACAATGGACCTCATTTTTGAACATGTTCATAAATATCTTTGTAACTATCTTTGTAAAAAGTTTGTACTAACAGATTTACGAAAATCATCCTCCGGATTCCTGAATGCGTCTTCGTAGGTTATAATAAATAAATAATTATAATAAAAATAAATACGACAATATTTGTATCATTAACAATTGCGTTTTGCATTCATAGCCATGACTCACAAGTCACTGTAAAATTAAATATTGTTAAATGATGGTGTATATTGTATTGTGTGAGATGATGACTGAATAAACTACTACTACTACTACTACTACTACTACTACTACTACTACTACTACTACTACTACTACTACTACTACTACTACTACTACTACTACTACTACTACTACTACTACTACTACTACTACTACTACTACTACTACTACTACTATTACTACTACTACTACTCAATGAGGCATCGTGAGCATTACACACACACACACTGCAAACTAAATAAACCAATCACTGCAGATATAGCTACTGTATAGTGGAATATAATTAATATGCTATATACCATCTTGTTCTCTATAATATTATTTATTGTTGGTTTTATTTATTTCTACTGCTTATAAATAAATAAATAAATGTGGGCGGCTACGTGGCGTAGTGGGCAAGGCGCTCGCCACGAAATTTGGAGACGCTGGGCTTGCCTGTTCGAGCCCAGCGCTCCACATTTGCTTTCAGTTTAGCTGGTCGTCCGTACTAATACACATTGGCCGTATTAGGGGGTGGGAAACTGATGGGTGGGGATCGGGCGTTGTGGACAGCGACTCCTACAGGTCGGTTGGTGCGCCTGCGCAGTAGAATCAGGAAGTGTCGGGGGCAGCGTGAGCCTCCCACGCGTTACTCCTCGCCACTGAGAGATCGAGCTGCGCAGGTGAAAAGATGCGACTGCTGTTACCTCAAGTACCGGAGGGGACTTGTGCTATGTATGACTTAGTCCACATTGCAGCCGGCTTGTGGGAGGCAAGAAACAGCGTTCGTGACAGGGGAGGGTTGAATTGGATGTTACGAAATTGGGATGGGAGAAAATATAGAAAATGGGAGAAAAAGTGGATAAAAAAAAAAGAAAAAAAAAATGTGTGGAGAAATGGCTTGGTCAGGCAGGCTCAGCGAGCGTGTGCACACACACGCACATGCACGCACGCACGCACACACACACACACACACACACACACACACACACACACACACACACACACACACACACACACACACACACACACACACACAGACACACACACGCACGCGCTCTCAAGGCCACTTCCTGCTCCGTTTGCGGTCATGAGCCAGGGGGGCAGCAATCTCCTAATAAAACAAGTCATTAGAATAATAGAAGGTAGTTGCTGGAACGATTCATTACACACGTATACACACGGTGTGTGTGTGTGTGTGTGTGTGTGTGTGTGTGTGTGTGTGTGTGTTTGTGTGTGTGTGTGTGTGTGTGTGTGTGTGTGTGTGTGTGTGTGCGCGCGCGCTGAGCCTGCCTCACCAAGCCGCGAATAAATGTATAAAACCAACAATAAATAATATCATAGAGAACAAGACAGTATATGGCATATTAATTATATTCCACTATACAGTAGCTATATCCGCTGCGATTTTGTTCTTATTTATTTATTTTCGGACATGGTTCGTTGAGTCATGACTATAAATGTAAAACATAATTGTTAATGATACAAATATTGTTGTATTTATTATCTTTATTATTTGATTCCGCCGCTGATGTCTGTAGAATCGAAGTGACCGCCAATCCCAAATAAAGGTGTTAAAAACACGGGCACACTTACGACTGTACGACTTACGACTGTATTTTCGAGTTCGTAAATCCTACGAACAAATTTACAATACGAATTAAGCCATTTGAGAATTCCAAAGAAGTTACGAAGGAATTTCTTGGTAACTTTCTCGTATCTTAGTTCAAGAATGAGGACCAATGATTGTGGTCACATGTGAGTGCTCTCACCACTAGACTAAGACACTCACCCTGATACAAACACAGCTCTCACCACTAGACTAAGACACCCACCCTGATACAAACACAGCTCTCACCACTAGACGAAGACACCCACCCTGATACTAACACAGCTCTCCCCACTAGACTAAGACACCCACCCTGATACAAAGACAGCTCTCACTACTAGACTAAGACACCCACCCTGACACAAACACGGGCACACTTACGACTGTACGACTTACGACTGTATTTTCGAGTTCGTAAATCCTACGAACAAATTTACAATACGAATTAAGCCATTTGAGAATTCCAAAGAAGTTACGAAGGAATTTCTTGGTAACTTTCTCGTATCTTAGTTCAAGAATGAGGACCAATGATTGTGGTCACATGTGAGTGCTCTCACCACTAGACTAAGACACTCACCCTGATACAAACACAGCTCTCACCACTAGACTAAGACACCCACCCTGATACAAACACATCTCTCACCACTAGACGAAGACACCCACCCTGATACTAACACAGCTCTCCCCACTAGACTAAGACACCCACCCTGATACAAAGACAGCTCTCACTACTAAACTAAGACACCCACCCTGATACAAACACAGCTCTCACCACTAGACTAAGACACCCACACACTCTGCTACAAACACAGCTCTCACCACTAGACTAAGACACCCACCCTGATACAAACATAGCTCTCACCACTAGACTAAGACACCCACCATGATACAAACACAGCTCTCACCACTAGACTAAGACACCCACCCTGATACAAACACAGCTCTCACCACTAGACTAAGATACCCACCCTGATACAAACACAGCTCTCACCACTAGACTAATACACCCACCCACCCTGATACTAACACAGCAATACTATGACCCTCCACTCCCATCTCCAGTCCAACACCCTCTACGAACCCCTTCAATCTGGCTTCCGTCCTGCTCACAGCACTGTAACGGCACTGGTCAAAGTCATTAACGACCTCCTCATCTCCGCTGATGCTGGTGCCCTCAACATCCTGATCCTAATAGATCTTAGTGCAGCCTTTGACACAGTGGGTCACTCCATCCTCCTCCAAAGGCTGCACCAACTGGGTGTTGAGGGCACATCACTTGACTGGTTTTCCTCCTATCTCACTGACAGACATCAATTCATCTCCCTCTCCGGCCACACCTCTTCCCCCTCCCCTGTCACACAGGGCATCCCCCAAGGCTCAGTCCTAGGCCCTCTGCTCTTCATCTGCTACATTCTCCCCCTCGGTCACATCATACGTAAACACCACCTCGACTTCCACTGCTATGCTGATGACACCCACATTTACATCACCACACAATCCCACCACATCCCTCCCCTCAGTCACATTGAATCCTGCATCACTGAACTACAAACCTGGATGACCCATAACCTCCTCAAATTAAATAGGGACAAGACGGAACTTTTCATCATCGGCACCAACACCACCCTCACCAGATCCGGACCCATCACACTCACCATCAATGACTCCACCATCACCCCCTCCCTCCTAGTCCGCAACCTCTGTGTCATCCTCGATCCCACCCTCTCATTTGACCCACATGTCCGTTCCATTGTCAAAACTTCATATTTTCACCTCCGCAACATTGTCAAAATCCGTCACTGCCTCCCCCCCCCCCCATGCTGCTGAATCCCTCATACACGCCTTCATCTCCTCCCGCCTGGACTACTGTAACTCCCTCCTCACTGGCATCACCTCCCGCTCCCTCCATAAACTGCAGATGGTCCAAAACTCAGCCGCCCGCCTCCTCACTAACACTCGGTCCCACGAACACATCACTCCTGTCCTCCACTCCCTCCACTGGCTCCCGATCAAGGAATGCATCAACTTCAAAACACTACTCCTCACCTTCAAAGCCCTCCATAGCTATACATAAGCGCTATACAAAATAAATGAATTATTATTATTATTATTATTATGACAATGGTTCTCACCAGGTGGTGAGAGCAGGCACCTGCACCTCCTCATCCA
>NW_028172140.1:2500-45000 GCF_963971535.1 Notolepis coatsorum
TATGAGTACTGGCTGAGCGTCTCGCTCTTCGCCATACTGAGATATATCTTTATCTCAGTACCTACTGTACTTCATTAACAAAAACAATGCACCCATGCACTTGACCAGGCCCCGCCCCAGTGTCCCCCTATAAGACACCGGACATGGTCATACTCGCCCTAACCTCTGGAAAAAGTTTTCCATCATAAGAAAACCCAACCAAGGGACCTCAGGGCGCGCTAAGAGCGAGACGCTCAGCCAGTACTCATATAACTAGGTTATAGTCATAACCTTTCGTTATATAGCGTACTGGCCTCGCGTCTTGCTCTTCGCCATACTGACATATGGGGCAGAGCAGACGCGTGGCCCGACAAATGTACCCCCTGAGGACCCGCAAGCCCTACCACCAGGGGGGAGGGGAGTCCCGTCCACCCGCCCTTCCTAGTGAAGAGGGTGCGGCAGTCAACTCCACCAAAGTGCGAAAAAAGGGGAACTAGAGACCCCTAAAAACGCACAGCACAGGCGGGACCAGGTGTGACACATCACCCCGTGGCACACACCCACACACCCCTGCTAACCCACCGAAGGGCGGGACACAGGGGAGGTCCCAGACCTCAGAACCGCCTGGGAGACAGAACCCCCAGTCATGTCCATGAGGCAAAACCTAACGAAGGGACCCGGGGAGGACCAGGAGGCCGCAGCACAGATGTCCTCCACCGAGGCCCCCCCTAACAAGGCGGCAGAGGCCGCCACTCCATGAGTGGAGTGTGCCCTGACACCCCCAGGGGGGGCCAGCCCAGCCAACATTTAGCAAAGGGAAATGCCCTCGCACAACCTATGTGACAGGCGCTGCTTGAGAGCCACCGTAACAAACAAAGAGCTGATCGGTAGCCCTGAGGTCCTGAGTCCGACTGAGGTAAACCCCCAAAGCCCGGACGGGACACGACAGGTGAAGTCTCGCCTCTAACTCATCAGCGTGAAGAGGCGGATGAAACGCCTGAATCACAATATCCCTGGAGCGAAAGGAGCTCCGGATATTTTTTGGCATGAAGACTGGATTAGGCCTCAGAGTCGCACCGCTATTGACACGAATAGACAAGCACTCAGGCCGCACCGAGAGAGCACACAGCTCACCCACGCGCTTAGCGGAGGTGATGGCCAGCAGGAATGCAGTCTTGAAGACAGCTGTTCCAAAGACGCCTGCTCAAGAGGCTGAAACGGGGCCTCAGACAACCGGCCGAGGACCAGTTGGAGGTCCCAACTCAGAGACAGAGAACGTTCCACCGGCTTAAGACGCCAAGCACCAAGCAGGAAACGCTTCACAAGAGGGTGGCTGAACAACGTAACGCCCTCAAACCCCACATGACAAGAGGATATAGCCGCAACATATACCCTCACCGTCGAAGCCGACAGTCTACACAAAATAGACTGAAGGAAGGAAAGGACAGCGTCCAGGGGGCAGGACACCGGGTCCAAGCCCCCCACTCTACACCACTCTTGGAAAATACGCCACCTACCCACGTAAGCCATGGTAGAGGATGGAGCGAGCGCGTGCCGGATAGCGTTAACCACAGAATAGCCAAGATGCATCCCCACCAGATTCACACTGACAGCAGCCAAGCCTAGAGGCTGCCCCAGAACAGGAAGGCAGAACAGAGTTCCGCGTGCCTGAGAGATGGCCCGCGGTGACCACGGAACAGGCCACGGCGGGGCCACACAGAGCTGAATCAGGGCCGGGGACCAGACAGCTGAGTCCCGGCCCGGCCCGACCAAGACCAAGTCCCGCGCTCCAGACGTACCCGCCCCAACAGCTGAGGTATCAGGTGTAAGGGGGGGGAAAGCGTACAGAATCCCGGACGGCCACAGAATCGGTCCCAGACCTGCCCGACTATGTCTGGACGTAATCCCCACTCGTCAGGGTGAGGACCGCCCCGCGACATCACACCTGCACCCACATTCACCCTGCCGGGGATGTGGAGAGCCCTCAGGCTGCGCAGATGGAGAAACGCCCATAGCCAGCCGACCACCGCCCGGTGCAGACGGGGGGAGCATACTCCTCCCTGTCTGTTGATATACGATGCTGACGTCGTGTTGTCCGTCCTGATCAAAACACCGTTTGAGGACCAGAAGGACTGCCTTCAATTCCAACACATTGAATGTAGCGCAGACCGGGCAGCATGGTCTTGCCAGCTGCCCCCTACTGCGTTGGGCCGACACGCCCCCCCCCCCCCCCCCCCCCCCCAGTGAGGGAGGCGTCGGTGAAGACCATGACATGTGACAGCCTGCTGCCCATGGTGACCCCGCTGGTGAGGGCCCCAGACCCTCCCCAGAGGGCGAGGTCCCCCAGTACTGACATGGGAACCTTAGCCGCTTCCACTTGCCTCCCACCTCTGTATCATCCTCACGAAGAGGAGGCCAAGAGGGACCACGGAATGAGCAGATGCCATCATACCGAGCAGGCACATCACGGACAGCGCTGTAACCGTCCTAGAACGGAACCTCCCGAGCGTGCCGAGAACACCCACTCGCCGCCGCTCTGAGAGGGATGCCCATATACACCTTGAGCTTAGAATAAGCCCAATTATTCCACCCGTTGACTGGGAAGAGGAGTACTCTACTTCCAGTTTACAGTAAAACCCAGGCTGGTGAGGAATTCCACCACCTGCCTGGTATGAGACCTGACGATCTACCCTGACCGCCAAGGACCAGAACGTCGTCCAGGGCAGAATACACTTTGTAACCCCCGATGATACATTGGCCCCAGTGCGGTCTCCACGCACTTGGTGAATATGCGGGCAGCCAGAGAATAGCCGAACGGCAGCCTCTGGTACTCATACGCTAAACCCTGCAAAGGAAGCATATGTAAGCCCTAGGATGGAAGATCGGGATGCGAATACGCATCCTACAGGTCTATGGAGGAGAACCAGACCCCCACCTGACAGCATTCAACAGGTGGGAGACGGTCAAAATGCTGAACCTTCCATGGGACAGGTCCAGCATGGGTCTGACACCCCCCTTCCCGATTTCTCGGGCACCAGAGAATACCGGGAGGAAACGCCACGCATCGCGTCCTCCTTTGGGACCACGACGATGGCTTGCTCCGCCCACAGAGATTGGAGCTGTCACTGCTGGTGACCCTGACAATAGGGTCTGTAGCAAACCTGAAAATGGGTGGGGTTGTGTAAACACAAGTCCCCGCCTCAGCGTTCTCTCCATCCACCTCGACATATGGCACTGCTGTAGCCATATGTGATGATAATCCCGAGCGCACCCGCCGCCACTTGGCGCTGGTCCGCCAGAAACCGTAGATAGGCAGCCCGGTCCCGCCCGCTGTGCGTAGCCAACCCTGGACCCGCTAACCGCGCGAGCAGAGCGTTCCGTGGAGTCTGGACATCGGACCCTGACACTACCCACAAGGCAATTACACCCAAGGGGGGACCCCAACAGAAAGGGCCGGTTTGATACGGGAGAAGCTGACATCATACTAGGTGACAAAAGCTCCCCCACTGAACACCCCTCCAGCATGGACTGCTGAGGAATTGTTCTACAGCTGGACATGCAAGGTGTGAGGCCCCCACACTGCCCGATAGGGTGGGTTCCTACACACCGTAGCCCTGCAGTGATATTACTACCACCCAAATCATGCGCACCTGCCAGACCGCGTGAATACTTTACCCAAGGCAGTTGTCCTTCCGCATTCGGTTTGCGCGCCCTGATTGGCCTCTCAGCGTCCAATCGCCTATCGCCTAACTTCTCGCTCAATATACTGCTTTTGTTTTGAGCTGACGCTAGTTTTCAACGGAGAGACACACACACAGGAGGAAGAGCTGTGGATTTAATCGGCAGGAGAGAGAGAGAGCTCAAAGCCATATATAATATAATAGCCCCGTGGTGTGGTCAGAGGCTGCTCAAACTACCTGTGTTGAAATAAATTAATTGATTGATGTTTAACTTGTCCGTGTGTGTGTC
Organism: Notolepis coatsorum; assembly: GCF_963971535.1. Taxonomy (NCBI): domain Eukaryota; kingdom Metazoa; phylum Chordata; class Actinopteri; order Aulopiformes; family Paralepididae; genus Notolepis; species Notolepis coatsorum. Next base: position 6,449 of record NW_028172140.1, read on the forward strand.
CAGTCCTTTCGACTAGCAAAGCATATGCTATGGAACAATATGTGCTTGGGTTTTCAGAAAAAGGACAAACATCCTCTCTTACCTTGACGATTAAAAAGCCTCCATAATTTAGTATAGTATTCCCATGGCATGGTGCTGAGCTGCAGCCAGCTAGCATTGATGCTATCCAATGCTAACAACATTAGCTAAATAGCTTACCAACTGAGGTAAACGTTAAATACAGACAACGTTTGCTAGTCGAAAGGACTGGACACACACGGACAAGTTAAACAGCAATCAATTAATTTATTACAACACAGGTAGTTTGAGCAGCCTCTGACCGCACTACGGGGCTATTATATACGGCTTTGAGCTCTTTCTCTCTCCTACCGAGTAAATCCACGGCTCTTCCTCCTGTGTGTGTGTCTCTCCGTTGAAAACTAGCGTCAGCTCAAAACAAAAGCAGTATATTGAGCGAGTAGTTAGGCGATAGGCGATTGGGCGCTGAGAGGCCAATCAGGGCGCGCAAACCGAACGCGGAAGGACAACTGCCTTGGGTAAAGTATTCACGCTGCCAGACCACTGCCGGTCTTCCGGGAGTGGGAGGCACTAACGTGATAGCGAGGTCGGGGGAACCTGCACTGTTTGCCTCAAGAGGTCTCGAGCCCCCCTGCTGACAACCTTTGTAGTTGACAGACATAACACCAGGCTCAACCAAACACAGACGCAGAACGTGTGGCGTGGGAGCCGCTTGACAGCACAACATTCTCACGGACAGACCCAGTTTCAGCCATCAACTGGGTGTCAGCCCCTGTCCCCATGAGAAGCGAAACGTGGGGCCGCTTGCGCTTCATTGAAGACACTCAACCCGTAACCAAAGGAAACAAATCAGAGCCCTTATCCCGGTGGTGTGGGGGGGGGAGTGACCGGAGAGCGAGCTACACAGCTAGACGGCGACAGTTTTTTAGGGCGTGCTCATCTAATGTAGCCGATCCCTCGGCCGCCAAGGCTGTCGGCCTTGCGGTCACCTGTTGACGTTTTGCCCAGGGTACCTCAGGCGGGGGAAACATGGCCGCTGGTTGAGGGCCTCGCCACATCCGCTGGCGAGGCCGTGCTCTCACCTCTGGCTGCGCGGTGTGAGGCGGTGTGGGGCCTAGGTCAAATACCGCCCGCGCTCCTGCGGAAAGACCAAAGTCCCTCTGCGGAGAGGGGAGTCCTGAGGAGGGAAAAAACGTCTCACCCCCTCAAAGGGAGACTGATCCAACCAAGATGTCTGTAAACAAGCGTTGACAGCATCCTAGCCCTCCCTGCGGTTATAGCTTGCGGCTAGGTCAAAGCTAATAACGTCAAAACCTCGCGCCTTCATGGCCCCGCCACCCGACAGCATTTTTGACAGAAAAAACAATTCGAACAAAGTTACTAGTCACTGCTAATTCCATACCATGGCGGTATAGGCTTAACAGCCCACCAGCCACCTGCCGGGCCGACTCACCTCATGGCGTCGGCTGGGCGGGGCACCGTTCCAACATGCCAGAGGCAAAGGACTGATGCCACCTGCTTCACATGAAGGGGTAAATGAATAAATGAACTAAAACTCCACCAACACACTGCAGAATGGGCTAGCCCATACACACAATGTTAAGGGGATGCAGACCAGAGAAACACCAGTCCTGCACACAATAGATTCACAAAAAGCACACCAGCCCTAGGCCTCAGCCCATCCATCCATGAAAAGGTAAACAAGCCCCCGTCAAAACTCCCAACAGTAGACACCGATTGACCGTCAGCATGAATGGTTAAGAGGAGGGAAGACCTTTTAAAAACACAGCCCTCGGCGGGGAATCAAAGGAACAGTAACCCAGCATCGTAGCAGTAGCATTAGCCGCGCGCTACAAGATAGCTGGGAAAACGACAACGTTTACCCAGATATCCTGCCCCTTGCGCCAATACACAACTCGGTTGTCTCACGGGATAACGAGCAGTATCACTAATGCCAGTATTGATGCCTGGTGGCGCAGGCCCTACCTGGGCGCGACCTAGCCCGACAGCTAGCAGCCGTGCGACGTCCCTCGATCCGCTGTCAGAAGACGAGGAAACCCCAGGACAGGCCCGATGCGCTGTTAGAACGTGCCGAGAAGATTCCAGGGGCTGGCAAATCTCCGGCGAAAACCCAACATTGTTCAATTTCCTTCTGCATTTCATAACAACTAGTTCATGGAGTGCACTGCAACGCCCATGATGGAAACAAAAAAGAGGAAGGGCGAGTATGATCATGTCCGGTGTCTTATAGGGGGACACTGGGGCGGGGCCTGGTCAAGTGCATGGGTGCATTGTTTTTGTTAATGAAGTTCAGTAGGTACTGGAGATAAAGATATATCTCAGTATGGCGAAGAGCGAGACGCGAGGCCAGTAGGCTATATAACTGTATCACCATCTGTGTGCAAATAAAGTTCATCTTACTGTCAGAAGTCTATGCTTCTCTCTCTCTCCTTTATTCCAAGACCTCTCTGCCTGCTGGTAAAGTATTATTTCTTAATATCTCTATCCCACGTATGTAGTATGTAGCTATACTTTGGGGTGACAGAGACATCCCATAACCTTTTGTTTGTGTTTTTGTTACTCACCCAATGTGTGTGACTAAGCCCACATTATTGGGATCTTAAAACAATAAAGCCATAACAATTCATGTAAAAATACTGACCAGATGTTAACGGTATATAATGACACACACACGGGGCCCTCATTTATGGAAGTCACTGCCACGTTTCAGGGTGGAGTGAGGAGGCTGCCGTCTCGCCTATCTGTTGCCTGAAGCAACACTGTGTGGCTGGGTGCCATTTATCACATTGAGTGTGGATTAAACCCCATAGCTGTGGTGTCCTATGATGGGCACGTGGTTGTATTGGCTATTAAGTGTTTGTTTGTTTACATGTATGTATTGTTTGTCCTCCCCTACCTTTTCCCCTTTTTGCATTATGGTGGAGGTTTAAATCCCTATCACCATAAATATATAATTTACTATTTGGAAAACGTCTTGTGTTGTGTCTTCTTTTACCTATACCTGGGACCTTGATTTGAACGCATTTACTGAGAGAGGCTGCTTTTGCTCATGTGCCGCCCTCCAGTTGTTATTCTTAGACCTTCGTACATGACAACATCTATTGAAAAAAGTGCTTTTCGTTTGTTTGTGATAAAATGTAATTAAAAACTAAATCCATTGTATTCAAGACATGAATGGAATAACTCATGTTTATCTTGAGAAGTATAATGAAACAAGGTGGAGGCAGACCTGAATTTAATCATTTCTCTTTCAGTAATCATTGAAAACGGGTCTCACAGACCAGAACACAGAACACAGACCAGAACACAGACCAGAACACAGACCAGAACACAGACCTGAACACAGACCAGAACACAGACCAGAACACAGACCAGAACACAGACCAGAACACAGACCAGACCACCACAGACCAGAACACAGACCAGAACACATACCAGAACACAGACCAGAACACAGACCTGAACACAGACCAGAACACAGACCAGAACACAGACCAGAACACAGACCAGAACACCACAGACCAAAACACAGACCAGAACACAGACCAGAACACAGACCAGAACACAGACCAGAACACAGACCAGAACACAAGGTGAACTCAGGAGCGACCTGTAGTTTACTTTCAGTATTATGTGACATTGTTGTGTAAAGTGTCAGCCACATACAATAACCCCACCAGGCAACAATGATCAATAGCTCTCTAAGAACTTACCCCCACTTGCCACATTAATCATTGATCCCCTACCTACAACCATTAATCACACTTATTGTGTGTGTGTGTGTGTGTGTGTGTTTCTCTCCATGTTTGTATGTCTATGTATTGAACTGTGTGTTTGTGTGTGCGTGTGTGTGTGTTTCTGTGTGTCTGCATATACTGTAGCTTGTGTAGACTATACTGTATGACACAATTAGTCTCTGTATATTATGGATGAGTGTGTGTATGCTTGTATAGTATTGTGGATGTGTGTGTGTGTGTGTGTGTGTGTGTGTGTGTGTGTGTGTGTGTGTGTGTGTGTGTGTGTGTGTGTGTGTGTGTGTGTGTGTGTGTGTGTGTGTGTGTGTGTGTGTGTGTGTGTTTGTGTGTGCTTGTACAGTATTATGGATGAGTGTGTCTCGCCTGCACCTGTCAGGATGAAACACGTTGTTCTGTCTGAAACGTCCCTAATGTTCCTGTTACACTGATTACCATCATCTCAGAGACCATTAAGACGACACAGCGTTTGATAGATGGCAGGGAGGTCAGCTGTGTGTGAGCGTGTGAGCGTTAACACGCATCTGACTCTGGACTATTGAAGAAGCTGTAAGTGGTATTATTTTGTTAAAATATGTTAAATACAGTATCTCTACATTCCAACAGTCATCACTGATATAGTGTCTGATCAGTAACATGGGTCTCTCAGTCCCTTCACTCTGCAGTAAACAGCCATCACTGATATAGAGTGTCTGGTCAGTAACATGGGTCTCCCAGTCCCTCCACTCTGCAGTAAACAGCCATCACTGATATAGTGTCTGGTCAGTAACATGGGTCTCCCAGTCCCTCCACTCTGCAGTAAACAGTCATCACTGATACAGAGTGTCTGGTCAGTAACATGGGTCTCTCAGTCCCTCCACTCTGCAGTAAACAGCCATTACTGATATAGAGTGTCTGGTCAGTAACATGGGTCTCCCAGTCCCTCCACTCTGCAGTAAACAGTCATCACTGATATAGTGTCTGGTCAGTAACATGGGTCTCCCAGTCTCTCCACTCTGCAGTAAACAGACATCACTGATATAGTGTCTGGTCAGTAACATGGGTTTCCCAGTCCCTCCACTCTGCAGTAAACAGTCATCACTGATATAGAGTGTCTGGTCAGTAACATGGGTCTCCCAGTCCCTCCACTCTGCAGTAAACAGCCATCACTGATACAGAGTGTCTGGTCAGTAACATGGGTCTCCCAGTCCCTCCACTCTGCAGTAAACAGTCATCGCTGATATAGTGTCTGGTCAGTAACATGGGCCTCTCAGTCCCTCCACTATACAGTAAACAGTCATCACTGATATAGAGTGTCTGGTCAGTAACATGGGTCTCTCAGTCCCTCCTCTCTGCAGTAAACAGTCATCACTGATATAGAGTGTCTGGACAGTAACATGGGTCACCCAGTCCCTCCGCTCTGCAGTAAACAGCCATCACTGATATAGTGCCTGGTCAGTAACATGTGTCCCAGTCCCTCCACTCTTCAGTAAACAGTCATCATCACTGATACAGAGTGTCTGGTCAGTAACATGGGTCTCCCAGTCCCTCCACTCTGCAGTAAACAGCCATCACTGATATAGAGTGTCTGGTCAGTAACATGGGTCTCTCAGTCCCTCCACTCTGCAGTAAACAGACATTACTGATATAGAGTGTCTGGTCAGTAACATGGGTCTCCCAGTCCCTCCACTCTGCAGTAAACAGTCATCACTGATATAGTGTCTGGTCAGTAACATGGGTATCCCAGTCTCTCCACTCTGCAGTAAATAGACATCACTGATATAGAGTGTCTGGTCAGTAACATGGGTTTCCCAGTCCCTCCACTCTGCAGTAAACAGTCATCACTGATATAGAGTGTCTGGTCAGTAACATGGGTCTCCCAGTCCCTCCACTCTGCAGTAAACAGCCATCACTGATACAGAGTGTCTGGTCAGTAACATGGGTCTCCCAGTCCCTCCACTCTGCAGTAAACAGTCATCGCTGATATAGTGTCTGGTCAGTAACATGGGCCTCTCAGTCCCTCCACTCTACAGTAAACAGTCATCACTGATATAGAGTGTCTGGTCAGTAACATGGGTCTCTCAGTCCCTCCTCTCTGCAGTAAACAGTCATCACTGATATAGAGTGTCTGGTCAGTAACATGGGTCTCCCAGTCCCTCCACTCTGCAGTAAACAGTCATCACTGATATAGAGTGTCTGGACAGTAACATGGGTCTCCCAGTCCCTCCGCTCTGCAGTAAACAGCCATCACTGATATAGTGTCTGGTCAGTAACATGTGTCCCAGTCCCTCCACTCTGCAGTAAACAGACATCACTGATATAGAGTGTCTGGTCAGTAACATGGGTCTCCCAGTCCCTCCACTCTGCAGTAAACAGTCATCACTGATATAGAGTGTCTGGTCAGTAACATGGGTCTCCCAGTCCCTCCACTCTGCAGTAAACAGCCGTCACTGATACAGAGTGACTGGCCAGTAACATGGGTATCCCAGTCCCTCCACTCTGCAGTAAACAGTCATCACTGATATAGTGTCTGGTCAGTAACATGGGCCTCTCAGTCCCTCCACTCTACAGTAAACAGTCATCACTGATATAGTGTCTGGTCAGTAACATGGGTCTCTCAGTCCCTCCTCTCTGCAGTAAACAGTCATCACTGATATAGAGTGTCTGGTCAGTAACATGGGTCTCCCAGTCCCTCCACTCTGCAGTAAACAGCCATCACTGATATAGAGTGTCTGGTCAGTAACATGGGTCTCCCAGTCCCTCCACTCTGCAGTAAACAGCCATCACTGATATAGAGTGTCTGGTCAGTAACATGGGTCTCCCGGTCCCTCCACTCTGCAATAAACAGCCATCACTGATATAGAGTGTTTGGTCAGTAACATGGGTCTCCCAGTCCTTCCGCTCTGCAGTAAACAGCCATCACTGATATAGAGTGTCTGGTCAGTAACATGTGTCCCAGTCCCTCCACTCTGCAGTAAACAGACATCACTGATATAGAGTGTCTGTTCAGTAACATGGGTCTCCCAGTCCCTCCACTCTGCAGTAAACAGTCATCACTGATATAGTGTCTGGTCAGTAACATGGGTCTCCCAGTCCCTCCACTCTGCAGTAAACAGTCATCACTGATATAGTGTCTGGTCAGTAACATGGGCCTCTCAGTCCCTCCACTCTACAGTAAACAGTCATCACTGATATAGAGTGTCTGGTCAGTAACATGGGTCTCTCAGTCCCTCCTCTCTGCAGTAAACAGTCATCACTGATATAGAGTGTCTGGTCAGTAACATGGGTCTCCCAGTCCCTCCACTCTGCAGTAAACAGTCATCACTGATATAGAGTGTCTGGTCAGTAACATGGGTCTCTCAGTCCCTCCACTCTGCAGTAAACAGCCATCACTGATATAAAGTGTCTGGTCAGTAACATGGGTCTCCCAGTCCCTCCACTCTGCAGTAAACAGTCATCACTGATATAGTGTCTAGTCAGTAACATGGGTCTCCCAGTCCCTCCACTCTGCAGTAAACAGACATCACTGATATAGTGTCTGGTCAGTACATGGGTCTCCCAGTCCCTCCGCTCTGCAGTAAACAGATATCACTGATATAGTGTCTGGTCAGTAACATGGGTCTCCCAGTCCCTCCACTCTTCAGTAAACAGTCATCATCACTGATACAGAGTGTCTGGTCAGTAACATGGGTCTCCCAGTCCCTCCACTCTGCAGTAAACAGCCATCACTGATATAGAGTGTCTGGTCAGTAACATGGGTCTCTCAGTCCCTCCACTCTGCAGTAAACAGCCATCACTGATATAGAGTGTCTGGTCAGTAACATGGGTCTCCCAGTCCCTCCACTCTGCAGTAAACAGTCATCACTGATATAGTGTCTGGTCAGTAACATGGGTCTCCCAGTCTCTCCACTCTGCAGTAAACAGACATCACTGATATAGTGTCTGGTCAGTAACATGGGTTTTGTTGTAATACAGTACTTTTACCTTACCACTAGATGGCACTATCAGTCAATACCACCCTCTGCTTGTAAACAGATATGTAGTACTTCCTGTTCATGCTGTATGTTGTGTCTCAGTATGGTGTATGGTGCAACAAGGAATAAAGCTCTGGAAATATACAACAGGTTATGGGCCCAGAACAACGCTAAGAAGCTACACAGAGTTTTGTGTGAGATGAACAGTGTTGTGGGATTTCACAATGGATGACAAGCTGTTTATTGACCGGCTGAGCGGACCAGAGAACTGGGCAACATGGAAGTTTCAGATGGAGCACTTGCTGAAAGATAAAGGACTATGGGGTATGCTAATTGAGACGGATACATTAGCTGCAGATGCTAATGCTCAAGCACGGGCTGAGTTTGATAAACGGAGAGAGAAGGCATTCTCTATGTTAGTGCTGAATGTAAGTACACCCCAGTTGTACCTGATAACAAGCTGCCAGACTCCCAAAGAGGCGTGGACCACGCTGAAAGGCCATTTTGAGAGAGATACTTTGGCAAATAAACTGTTTCTGAAGAAAAAGTATTTTCGATGTGAAATGAAGGAAGGAGATGGTTTAACTGAACATTTAAAACGGATGAAGGAGCTGACTGACCAGCTATCAGCAATAGGAACTGTAATTGAAGAGGAAGACCAAATTGTAACACTTTTGGGTAGTTTGCCACTATGTTATGCTACAATTGTCACTGCACTAGAAACAAAGATTGACAGTCTGACACTGCAGTTTGTTCAGCAATCATTAACAAATGAAGAGCAAAAGCAAGTGAATGCTAATGTTAACTCAAGTAGTGCTACATCAGATGGTGCATCAGCCATGTCTTCACGTTTTCGAGGAAATGTGCAGAATAACTCCAGTGGTGGTCAGTCAATGGGAGTAGAAAGAGCAAGCACATGGAGGTGCTACAAGTGTGGAAAAGAAGTACATATTAAACGTGACTGTCCAAGCTTGAAATACAAAACTAAGAAGAAAACCCACAAGGCCAAAAACATGATGTATTACGATGATGAAGATTCATCTGAAAGTGCCTTTGTCGCCAGATAGGCAACCCCGACTGACAGACCACAACATGCTGAGTGGTTAATTGATTCTGGAGCATCAAAGCACATGACATGTGATAAAAAGGTTCTTCAAGGATACCAGCAATTCTCAAAAGCACAGTCTGTGAGACTCGGTGACGGCAGGGTGGTTGAAGCCCTAGGACTTGGACCTTGCAACATGAAAATGACTTTTAAATCAAGTGATGTAAAAAAAGTCACAATGTATGACGTGCTGTATGTTCCAAAGCTATCTGGGAATCTATTCTCAGTGGGAGCTGCTACCAAGAAAGGAAATACAGTGCAGTTCAGGAAGTCTCGCTGCTACATACGTGGGAAAGATAGAACTCTTCATGGAATGGGAACACAAAGAGCTGACGGGCTCTATCAGCTGGATGTTGAAGGAAGATCATCTGTCTGTCATAGTGCATCAGTAGCAGCCAGCCTGTGGCACCAGCGCCTTGGTCACACCACCAAGCTGAAGGAACTAAAGTATCTGGTGAATGGAGTGGACTTCTCTGCAGAGAAAGAGGTTCTCTTCTGTGAAGGATGTGTGGAAGGCAAGCTGGCTAAAAAGCCATACAAGTCGATTGGAGAAATCCGTTCCAAACGCAAGATGCAGCTGATTCACAGTGATGTCTGTGGTCCCATGCAGACTGAATCTGTAAGTGGAGCAAAATATTTTGTGACTTTCATTGATGATTACTCTAGATGCTGCAAGGTATACTTTCTGAAACAGAAGAATGAGGTGTTACACAAATTCAAGGAATTTGAGAAAACATTCTCAAATGAGTGTGGGCAGAGTGTCATGAGGCTGAGAACAGACAATGGTGGTGAGTACACATCAAAGGAGTTTCAAGAATATTTGAAAGCTCAAGGCATCCACCATGAAATGACTGTACCTCACTCACCACAGCAAAATGGTGTTGCAGAAAGAAAAAATAGGACATTAGTTGAAGCAGCTAGAAGCATGCTGTCACATGCTAATTTGCCGAAGATGCACTGGGCAGAGGCTGTAGCCACCGCAGCTTACATACAGAACAGGCTGCCCACATCTGTCCTGAAGCAAGAGACTCCCTATGAGAGATGGTATGGAAAGAAACCTGACATGAGTCACATGAAGGTGTTTGGCTGTGTTGCTTATGCACATATCCCAGATTCAGAGAGAAGGAAACTGGACAAAAAGGCTGTGAAGCTTCGTTTTGTGGGATATGCAAACAATGCCAAGGGTTGTCGCCTGTATGATGAAGAGAAAAGGAGAATTCTAATCCGTCGAGATGTCATCTTTGATGAATCACACTTCAACTGTAAACAGGAAGTAAAGGGCGAGATGACGATTAAAACAGGTGAGAGTGAAACACGTGAAGTGAAGAACGAAATAATCATTAAAACAGAGGAGTGTGAAACACAAGATGATGAGGTCGATAGCACTGTCAGAACAAGCGGCAGAATCAGAAATGCTCCAAGGAGATATGGATATGATGACTTTGCTGATACAGTGACTGTTGATCATCATGCCAATATGTGTCGTGTGACAGAGCCAATCACACTGAAAGAAGCAATGGTGAGTCCTAATGCAAAGGAATGGCAGGAGGCGGCTGATTTGGAATATGAGTCGCTGCTGGAAAATGAGACATGGGACTTAGTGGATTTACCAAGAGAAAGAAAGACAGTAGGATCAAGATGGGTGTTCAAAGTCAAGCATCACAGTGATGGACGAGTGGAGAGATACAAATGCAGACTTGTCGCCAAGGGCTACTCACAGTTGTATGGTGCTGACTATGATGAAACATTTTCACCTGTGGTACGATTCAGCTCTATTCGTACACTACTGTCCTTTGCTATTCAAAACAATCTACAGGTGCACCAGATGGACGTCGTAACTGCATTCCTTAATGGACACCTGGAAGAGGAAATCTACATGGAGCAACCAGAGGGCTACATCAAACCAGGGGAGGAACACCTGGTATGCAAACTGAATAAATCGATCTATGGACTGAAGCAGTCTCCTCACTGCTGGAGCAAGGCTTTCACACAGTTCATGATGGGAATTGGATTCAAACAGAGCACATCAGACCCCTGTGTGTTTGTGAGATCAAGACAACAGCTTGAAATACTCGCAGTTTATGTTGATGATCTCATTCTGATAACGGAGTCGACTGAGAGCATGAACGAGCTGAAAATGGCTCTCAAGGAGCGCTACAAGATGAAAGACATGGGTGAGCTCTCCTATATCCTGGGCGTCTCAGTGATCCGAAATAAGAACAGTGTATTTCTTCATCAAAAGCAGTACATTGAAACCATTCTTCAGAAATATGGAATGGATGATGCAAATCCTGTAGCAACTCCTGCTGATGGCAATGTCAAATTGAGGAAAAGTGATGGTGTCAGTAAGCCAGTGCACCAACATACCTATCAGTCAATGGTAGGAAGTCTGCTGTATGCTGCAATGGCCACACGACCAGACATAGCTCAGGCAGTGAGTGCTGTGTCAAAGTTCAATGCAAATCCAGATGCTTCACATCTGACTGCTGTGAAGAGGATACTTCGATACTTGAAAGGGACAGTGAACCTTGCTCTCAAGTATGATCAGTCAGACTCTGGAGCTTTGATTGGATTCTCAGATGCTGACTGGGCTGGTGATCAGGATGACCGCCGCTCAACAACAGGCAACATCTTTCTACTGTGTGGAGGAGCTGTGAGCTGGCTTAGCAAGAAACAGGCAACAGTTGCACTTTCAACAGCAGAAGCTGAATACATCGCACTCAGTCAAGCTGCTCAAGAAGGTGTCTGGCTGAGACGACTACTGAGCGATCTCGGAGTGGAGGCTACGTCCACAGTGATCCTGGAAGACAACCAAGGAGCCATCGCAATCGCGAAGAATCCCGTGAACCACTCCAGGACAAAACACATAGACATTCGCTACCACTACATCCGTGAATGTGTGCAGAATGGGCAAATAGAACTGCAATATTGTCCAACAAATGACATGAAAGCAGACATCTTTACCAAGCCACTGACTAAACAGAAGTTTGAGTACCTTAGGGGAGAGATTGGACTTTTTCCTATTTAAATAGAGTGGTTATTTGTGCTTGACAGGTGAACGCCGAACGCTGCCTGCCTGGTCAAAGCAAGTCTGAAAAATGTGAAAAAGAGTTCCAGTAAAAGCATTGTAAAAAGAGAAAGTATTTTTTTGTTGTTGTTTAAAGATATTTTTTCTTGATGTTTTTTTTATGAAGGAGAGCATGGCCCTGTAATATTATTTAAAGGCACTTAATGCCATTGTAAAATTGAGTGGGAGTGTTGTAATATTATTTAAATGGACTTGAATGCCATTGTAAAATTAAGTGGGAGTGTTGTAATACAGTACTTTTACCTTACCACTAGATGGCACTATCAGTCAATACCACCCTCTGCTTGTAAACAGATATGTAGTACTTCCTGTTCATGCTGTATGTTGTGTCTCAGTATGGTGTATGGTGCAACAAGGAATAAAGCTCTGGAAATATACAACAGGTTTCCCAGTCCCTCCACTCTGCAGTAAACAGTCATCACTGATATAGAGTGTCTGGTCAGTAACATGGGTCTCCCAGTCCCTCCACTCTGCAGTAAACAGCCATCACTGATACAGAGTGTCTGGTCAGTAACATGGGTCTCCCAGTCCCTCCACTCTGCAGTAAACAGTCATCGCTGATATAGTGTCTGGTCAGTAACATGGGCCTCTCAGTCCCTCCACTCTACAGTAAACAGTCATCACTGATATAGAGTGTCTGGTCAGTAACATGGGTCTCTCAGTCCCTCCTCTCTGCAGTAAACAGTCATCACTGATATAGAGTGTCTGGACAGTAACATGGGTATCCCAGTCCCTCCGCTCTGCAGTAAACAGCCATCACTGATATAGTGTCTGGTCAGTAACATGTGTCCCAGTCCCTCCACTCTTCAGTAAACAGGCATCATTACTGATACAGAGTGTCTGGTCAGTAACATGGGTCTCCCAGTCCCTCCACTCTGCAGTAAACAGCCATCACTGATATAGAGTGTCTGGTCAGTAACATGGGTCTCCCAGTCCCTCCACTCTGCAGTAAACAGCCATCACTGATATAGTGTCTGGTCAGTAACATGGGTCTCCCAGTCTCTCCACTCTGCAGTAAACAGACATCACTGATATAGAGTGTCTGGTCAGTAACATGGGTTTACCAGTCCCTCCACTCTGCAGTAAACAGTCATCACTGATATAGAGTGTCTGGTCAGTAACATGGGTCTCCCAGTCCCTCCACTCTGCAGTAAACAGCCATCACTGATACAGAGTGTCTGGTCAGTAACATGGGCCTCTCAGTCCCTCCACTCTACAGTAAACAGTCATCACTGATATAGTGTCTGGTCAGTAACATGGGTCTCTCAGTCCCTCCTCTCTGCAGTAAACAGTCATCACTGATATAGAGTGTCTGGTCAGTAACATGGGTCTCCCAGTCCCTCCACTCTGGAGTAAACAGCCATCACTGATATAGAGTGTCTGGTCAGTAACCTGGGTCTCCCAGTCCCTCCACTCTGCAGTAAACAGCCATCACTGATATAGAGTGTCTGGTCAGTAACATGGGTCTCCCGGTCCCTCCACTCTGCAGTAAACAGCCATCACTGATATAGAGTGTCTGGTCAGTAACATGGGTCTCCCAGTCCCTCCACTCTGCAGTAAACAGTCATCACTGATAGAGAGTGTCTGGTCAGTAACATGGGTCTTCCAGTACCTCCACTCTGCAGTAAACAGTCATCACTGATATAGAGTGTCTGGTCACTCTATAAAATCAGGATATGATTTTAAATTTCTCATGTATGCAAACATATTTTTTTTTTATCCACTTTTTCTCCCATTTTCTATATTTTCTCCCATCCCAATTTCGTATCATCCAATTCAACCCTCCCCTGTCACGAACGCTGTTTCTTGCCTCCCACAAGCCGGCTGCAATGTGGACTAAGTCATACATAGCACAAGTCCCCTCCGGTACTTGAGGTAACAGCAGTCGCATCTTTTCACCTGCGCAGCTCGATCTCTCAGTGGCGAGGAGTAACGCGTGGGAGGCTCACGCTGCCCCAGACACTTCCTGATTCTACTGCGCAGGCGCACCAACCGACCTGTAGGAGTCGCTGTCCACAACGCCCGATCCCCACCCATCAGTTTCCCACCCCCTAATACGGCCAATGTGTATTAGTACGGACGACCAGCTAAACTGAAAGCAAATGTGGAGCGCTGGGCTCGAACAGGCAAGCCCAGCGTCTCCAGATTTCGTGCCGAGCGCCTTGCCCACTACGCCACGTAGCCGCCCATGTATGCAAACATATAAAAACACATTTCATTCATGTTTCTACCTTGTTTAGTCAAAAAGATATGCACTTAAATAGATTTCAGCCTGGCGCTGGCGGCCATGTTGGATTTCTCAATTTTGAGGCCTTATTTGACATTTTTGAGCTTGGTATACAGCAGATTTGGATTCAGCACCCCTTAATACCCCTAGAAATGTTGTGTACCAAAAATAAACACGAAATGCCTTCAGGGTTATGATTTTCTGAAAATGTACCCTGTCTATATAGAGTGTCTGGACAGTAACATGGGTCTCCCAGTCCCTCCGCTCTGCAGTAAACAGCCATCACTGATATAGTGTCTGGTCAGTAACATGTGTCCCAGTCCCTCCACTCTGCAGTAAACAGACATCACTGATATAGAGTGTCTGGTCAGTAACATGGGTCTCCCAGTCCCTCCACTCTGCAGTAAACAGTCATCACTGATATAGAGTGTCTGGTCAGTAACATGGGTCTCCCAGTCCCTCCACTCTGCAGTAAACAGCCATCACTGATACAGAGTGACTGGCCAGTAACATGGGTCTCCCAGTCCCTCCACTCTGCAGTAAACAGTCATCACTGATATAGTGTCTGGTCAGTAACATGGGCCTCTCAGTCCCTCCACTCTACAGTAAACAGTCATCACTGATATAGTGTCTGGTCAGTAACATGGGTCTCTCAGTCCCTCCTCTCTGCAGTAAACAGTCATCACTGATATAGAGTGTCTGGTCAGTAACATGGGTCTCCCAGTCCCTCCACTCTGCAGTAAACAGCCATCACTGATATAGAGTGTCTGGTCAGTAACCTGGGTCTCCCAGTCCCTCCACTCTGCAGTAAACAGCCATCACTGATATAGTGTCTGGTCAGTAACATGGGTCTCCCGGTCCCTCCACTCTGCAATAAACAGCCATCACTGATATAGAGTGTTTGGTCAGTAACATGGGTCTCCCAGTCCTTCCGCTCTGCAGTAAACAGCCATCACTGATATAGAGTGTCTGGTCAGTAACATGTGTCCCAGTCCCTCCACTCTGCAGTAAACAGACATCACTGATATAGAGTGTCTGGTCAGTAACATGGGTCTCCCAGTCCCTCCACTCTGCAGTAAACAGTCATCACTGATATAGAGTGTCTGGTCAGTAACATGGGTCTCCCAGTCCCTCCACTCTGCAGTAAACAGCCATCACTGATACAGAGTGTCTGGTCAGTAACATGGGTCTCCCAGTCCCTCCACTCTGCAGTAAACAGTCATCACTGATATAGTGGCTGGTCAGTAACATGGGCCTCTCAGTCCCTCCACTCTACAGTAAACAGTCATCACTGATATAGAGTGTCTGGTCAGTAACATGGGTCTCTCAGTCCCTCCTCTCTGCAGTAAACAGTCATCACTGATATAGAGTGTCTGGTCAGTAACATGGGTCTCCCAGTCCCTCCACTCTGCAGTAAACAGCCATCACTGATATAGAGTGTCTGGTCAGTAACATGGGTCTCCCGGTCCCTCCACTCTGCAGTAAACAGCCATCACTGATATAGAGTGTCTGGTCAGTAACATGGGTCTCCCAGTCCCTCCACTCTGCAGTAAACAGTCATCACTGATAGAGAGTGTCTGGTCAGTAACATGGGTCTTCCAGTACCTCCACTCTGCAGTAAACAGTCATCACTGATATAGAGTGTCTGGTCAGTAACATGGGTCTCCCAGTCCCTCCACTCTGCAGTAAACAGCCATCACTGATATAGAGTGTCTGGTCAGTAACATGGGTCTCCCAGTCCCTCCACTCTGCAGTAAACAGCCATCACTGATACAGAGTGTCTGGTCAGTAACATGGGTCTCCCAGTCCCTCCACTCTGCAGTAAACAGTCATCACTGATATAGTGTCTGGTCAGTAACATGGGCCTCTCAGTCCCTCCACTCTACAGTAAACAGTCATCACTGATATAGAGTGTCTGGTCAGTAACATGGGTCTCCCAGTACCTCCACTCTGCAGTAAACAGTCATCACTGATATAGTGTGTCTGGTCAGTAACATGGGTCTCCCAGTCCCTCCCTCTGCAGTAAACAGCCATCACTGATATAGAGTGTCTGGTCAGTAACATGGGTCTCCCAGTCCCTCCACTCTGCAGTAAACAGCCATCACTGATACAGAGTGTCTGGTCAGTAACGTGGGTCTCCCAGTCCCTCCACTCTGCAGTAAACAGTCATCACTGATATAGTGTCTGGTCAGTAACATGGGCCTCTCAGTCCCTCCACTCTACAGTAAACAGTCATCACTGATATAGAGTGTCTGGTCAGTAACATGGGTCTCTCAGTCCCTCCTCTCTGCAGTAAACAGTCATCACTGATATAGTGTCTGGTCAGTAACATGGGTCTCCCAGTCCCTCCACTCTGCAGTAAACAGCCATCACTGATATAGAGTGTCTGGTCAGTAACATGGGTCTCCCAGTCCCTCCACTCTGCAGTAAACAGCCATCACTGATATAGAGTGTCTGGTCAGTAACATGGGTCTCCCGGTCCCTCCACTCTGCAGTAAACAGCCATCACTGATATAGAGTGTCTGGTCAGTAACATGGGTCTCCCAGTCCCTCCACTCTGCAGTAAACAGTCATCACTGATAGAGAGTGTCTGGTCAGTAACATGGGTCTCCCTGTACCTCCACTCTGCAGTAAACAGTCATCACTGATATAGAGTGTCTGGTCAGTAACATGGGTCTCCCAGTCCCTCCACTCTGCAGTAAACAGCCATCACTGATAGAGAGAGTGTCTCCCAGTCCCTCAGCACATATAAGTTTATGGATTCACCATACTGTGTAATACCGTGTAATGTAATTGCACCTCTCTGCCAAAAGCTGTATTTATACGAGAGAGGGAGGTCACAGGGTCAGGAGGTCACAGGGTCACAAAGGTCACAGGGTCAGGAGGTCACAGAGGTCACAGGGTCACAGACTGCCTATAGAGGAGTAACACCACTGTGATGGATGACCCTGCGGTTTGATCGACACGAGAAGTGTGCCTGTGTGCATCTGTGTATGAGAGAGAAAGGCCTGTCTATCTGTGGGTGAACGAGTGTGTGCGTGTGCTCGCATCTGCGTGTGTTTGTGCGTGTACATATTAATTAACACAGTCCAACAGAGGAAACAGCTTGAACTAACAGAGCCCGGGGAGAGTGAGTGAGCACATTGACAACACGCAGCTCATTAATCAACCTCCTTCTCCTATTCAGAGTACAGGCTGGCAAATAGAGACTTTGGCTTTTTTTTGTCATCCCTGAATAAAGGACAGGAATGGCTACTAGACTGGGAAGAAAGACGGCAAGGTTTTAAACTGTGTGGGTATCAAACATGAAGAAAGACTGCCAGGTTTTAAACTGTGTGGGCATCAAACAGTATAATAATAATGCAGGACCTGTTGCAGAGGTAAGAAAGACTGTCAGGTTTTAAACTGTGTGGGTATCAAACAGGGAAGAAAGACTGTCAGGTTTTAAACTGTGTGGGTATCAAACAGGGAAGAAAGACTGTCAGGTTTTAAACTGTGTGGGTATCAAACAGGAAGAAAGACTGTCAGGTTTTAAACAGTGTGGATCTCAAACAGGAAGAAAGACTGTCAGGTTTTAAACTGTGTGTGTATCAAACAGGAAGAAAGACTTTCAGGTTTGAAACTGTGTGGGTATCAAACAGGGAAGAAAGACTGTCAGGTTTTAAACTGTGTGGGTATCAAACAGGAAGAAAGACTGTCAGGTTTTAAACTGTGTGGGTATCAAACAGGGAAGAAAGACTGTCAGGTTTTAAACTGTGTCGGTATCAAACAGTAAGAAAGACTGTCAGGTTTTTAACTGTGTGGGTATCAAACAGGAAAAAAGACTGTCAGGTTTCAAACTGTGTGGGTATCAAACAGGGAAGAAAGACTGTCAGGTTTTAAACTGTGTGGGTATCAAACAGGAAGAAAGACTGTCAGGTTTTAAACTGTGTGGGTATCAAACAGGGAAGAAAGACTGTCAGGTTTTAAACTGTGTGGGTATCAAACAGGGAAGAAATACTGTCAAGTTTTAAACTGTGTGGGTATCAAACAGTAAGAAATACTGTCAGGTTAGGGTTAGGTATGTACCACACCTTTCCATCTTCTCTGTGCAGCCGTCCTTCTGGCACCCGCTCGGCGTGCCCCTTATCCAAGATGTCACTCATGGGCCCTTTATAATCAGCAAAGTATGCCTCGTCCCTCCTGAATCTCTTAATGAGGTTCGTGGCTCGCTGCTCTGCCATCCTTCTATTATTTGGCAGATTCACGTCCTCTTTGCGAAATGGCAATCGTAGTTGGTAGTGACCATCCTTCAATGTGATGGACTTAGCTGCAATGTCCAGGAATTGCTTGTCCTCTACAGACGGCTCGGCCTTCTCATCGTAGCCTCGCTCTGGGAAGTCTTGATTGTACTGTTTGATGAGAAGTTCTTCCAGGTTTGCTATGGTGACTCGGTTTGATGTTGTACGTGGTCGACCCTGCTTGTCAATGGGCAGGCTGCCGCTCAGGGGACCATTAACCACCCATCCGAGACAGGTTCTCACTGCATAGGGCCCGTTTCCTTTGCTGTTAATTATTTCCCATGGCTCCATGGCTTTGACAGCATTAATCCCAATCAACAGTCCAACTTCCTCCTCAATAGTAGTCAGAGGTACGTCTTTCAGATAAGGCCATTCTTTTAGACCCTCTTGTGTTGGTATGTTTCTCTTGTGAGACTGGTATAGCGAGCTGTGTGTAAACTTCAGGGAGAGCAAAGAAGTTATTGCTTTCCAAATCACTCACTTCCAGCCCATCCAATCTGTAACTGCTCACAGGCCGTTCCTGGCCCATTGTCCTGAGCAGTATCTCTGTTTTCTGGCCTCTGGCGTCCAGCTTCTTCATCAGGCTCTCGGTACAGAAGGTAGCAGAGCTTCCATGATACAGGAACGCATATGTTCTGATTACTTTGCTTCCTTTAGCCATCTTAACCTGGATAGGCAGAATGGCTAGAGCACATTCCTTTCCTCCGGCCCCGGTAAGCCCGCAAGCCTGCAGTGAGACCAGGGCGCTGGAAACTTCCTCACCTTTAGCTGTAGCTGTGGTGGTGCTCTCTTCCTTCCTGGGGTTGTCTGTTCTATTTATGTGCAGCAGAGTTGGGTGTTTGAGCTGACAAGAGCGACAAGTCAGGCGATTCCTACACAACTTGCTCATGTGTCCTCTGTTTAGACATGCAAAGCAGATTCCCTTTGTCCTGAGAAATTCGATCTTCTCCTTATGAGGCTTCAGAATAATTTTCTTACAACACTCCATGGCGTGGTCTCCAGTACAAAATAAGCATGGCTTACAAAATGCATTTGAACTGACTTTGCCATCCAATCTTTGCTTCTCTATTTCCACTGGTGTCACTGATGTAGCAAAACTGCTCCTGCCTTTGCTTCCTGATGACTTGGATTGATGCTGGGAGTTACCCAGCCTTGTTTTAAGGCCTTGTACCTTTGGAGTAGACTCTTGAATATTCCCAAATACTGGGTCTAGAATAACTCTCACTTGCCGTTCTACAAAGTCAACCAGGTTTGTGAATCTTGCTCTTTGCAGGGTTCGTTCATAATAGCTGCATGCTACAGATCTCCATGAATCTCTGAGCCTGTAGGGTAACTTAGAAATTACCGTTCTCATGTTGGATGGATTGTCCAGTTCATGCATGTACTCTAGGGCCTGCATAGCATTGCAGCACACACGGAGAAATAGTGAATAGGCCTGTAGTGCTGCCCCATCCTCAGGTTTGATAGCAGCCCAATCCAGTGCCTTCTGGATATAGGCGCTTGTGATTTTTATTTTATCACCGAAGTGCAGTTCCAGCAGTCGCCTTGCTTCAGCATATCCTCTTGCAGGATCCATGTGCTGGCAGCTGCGTACCAGCTCTCTTGGTTGGCCAGTGGTATATTGCTCCAGATAATATAATCTGTCCTTACTGATGTCCGTGTTGGACTCGATACCATGTTCAAAAGCACTTATGAACGACTGATATTCCATTGGGTCTCCTCCAAATGTTGTGATTTCCCTGGCGGGTAGCAATGACAGCCTTTGTTGGTGCACAAGAAGTTCTGTCATTTGACTCTGCCTGTGCATGACAGTAGCTAATGTGTTCTGGTGACTTTGGTGACCATGCCCTGATGGTGCACCTGGTTGAATACCTCCCCCTAGTGGACCAACTTGCACATTGGTAATGTGTGATGGCCTGGGCTGGTAAGTTGCTGCTCCTGGCTGAATGCCTCCCCCTAGTGGACCAACTGGGACATTGGTAATGTGTGATGGCCTGGACAGGTAAGTTGCTGCACCTGGCTGAATGCCTCCCCCTAGTGGACCAACTGGGAAATGGTCAACATGTGATGGCCTCGACAGATATGGACCTGCCTGTGACGGGGGTTGACTGTATTCCGTTTCCATGGAGTGGTTAGGTGGCATCCTTGACCTAGCTCCTAGCTGGGGGCACTGTTGTCTGTCATCGTCAGGCGGGGGGGGTGAGCTTCCCGGATCAATAATGTCCATTGTCATTGGGGGTTGATCTTGCCTGGCTTGCATTTGGTCAAGATACTCATTCATGCCATCTGTAGGAGTCCTTGCCTGGGATTCACATGATTTGACCTCAGCCTGGGATTCCTTTATTTTGTCGTATCTTTCGAGGACTTTCAGTTTAGCATCAGATTCAGCAAATGCCATTTGCATTTCAAGTTGTTCCTTCCTTTTTTTCAGTTTATCCTCTTCCTCCTCTAATTTCCACCTTTCCTCCATGATTGCTGATTTTGCAATGAGAGCAGCTCTCTCCGTTTCTAGTGTTATACGCAGAGTTGAGGTTGTTGATTTAGTGGTCTTTTTAGATGTGCTGCTGATGCTGTCCTCAGGTCGAACTTGATCCTGTTCTTTATAACCATGTTTTATTCTGTTTCGAACATCATTCATAAATTTATTGAATTGTTGAACCTTTGGTTTATACCAGTCGTATTCATCACCCTCTTTCTCATCTTCATATAACAGTGCTTGAACAGATTGGTGCATCTTCTCAAATTCATTCATTAAAACATCAAAGGCTTGGAAATGTTCATTCACCTTTTCCACGTCTACGTCATCAAGTCCGTCGAAAAGCGCATCCAACTCATTCTTGCGCCTAGTCAATACACCAGCTTTGCCCTGCGAGAGCCAATCAATTTCACCAGCTCTCTCTCAGCCTCTTGGGCCTTTTCCGTTTCAGACATTATTTTAATATAGTTGAAATATCACAATAATGTGTGACAGCGTCAGTGATGCAATGTCAACAGTTTAACTGTTCAGAATCCCCGCAAATGTCATCCACAGTCCATGCGTAAAGATGCTTCAGTGTTTATTATTATGCTTTGTGAAACACAGTCCGTGCGCAAAGACGCTTCGGTGTTTATTATTATGCTTTGTGAAACACAATGAAACACAGTCCGTGCGCAAAGACGCTTCGGTGTTTATTATTATGCTTTGTGAAACACAATGAAACACAGTCCGTGCGCAAAGACGTTTCAGTGTTTATTATTATGCTTGTGAAACACAATGAAACACAGTCCGTGCGCTATGGTCAAACAAGTGTATCCACAGCGGAGAGTAATTGAATCAGAGCCACCTCCCGGTAGCCCTTTCACAATGACGTCGGATCCAAGATTAGTCATTCAAGTTCATATTATCCCCGCGGGATCCTCCCCATGTGTTGCGCAATGCAACGTTACTCACGACCGCGCAGTATCTTGTAGATGTTGTTGTTGGGGGATCCTCTTTCTCCCTGGGTCCTGGGTGAAGCGAACGTGTCCTTGTTGAAGTCCTCTTCTTTCAGGCGAAATACTTTAATATCAGCATGAGTTTTTGTACTTAATATAGTGGCTATTTACAAACAATTTTGTAATTCGTATTTGCCACTTCCACTCCGGGGATAGCTTTAGTCTACGCGCACATAATAAAGATTCTGATCCATCCTTTGGCTGTCACAATGAATCAATCATTTATTTCTAATAAGCAAAACAAACAAAACTCGTATATCTAATACATGCATGCGTTGCGTGCAGTGCGTCTGTGCGTGCGGTACAAAAACTGTTTGCCTTCCCGGTCCACATCTCCCACGCAAGCCACCACCCCTTATCAAGGTAAACCACACAGGTGAATAGCTCAGGTAGGTATCTTTAAAGGGAAAGTGCACATAGTTTCAAATCATAAGAATAGTTACAATAAGATAATCAGTGTAAATAATATCATGATTTGTCAATCATATTATCAGTTTTCGTTTTCATATTTCGTAATCCATAAAGCTTTTTCATAATTCAATTGCATGATACAAACTCAAAGATTAAATAACTCAAGAATGGCTCCTACACACACAAACACACATGCTCTCTCTCTCTCTCTCTCTCTTTCTAACACACACAGACATTCTATATATCTCTCTCTAACACACAAAATGACATGCTCTCTCTCTATATATTTCTCTCTCTTTCTAACACACATATACATGCTCTCTCTCTAACACACACACACAAACAGACATGCTCTATCTATCTCTCTCTTCAATTCAAATGGGCTTTATTTCACATTCTTGTATTTCTCCCAGTAGGTATGGGAGTTTTGAGTTATTGTCCATGTTTTCAAAGTCTCTTTGGGTGTTTGCAATTTGTGGGAAGTATATGTCTTGGTATAGTGGGCAGGTTGTTAAGAAGTGGAGCTCGGTTTCCACCTCATCTTGTGTGCAGTGGGTCTGTCTTCGCTTGGGAGCCAGGTCTGCCTATGGCGGCCTTTCTCGATGGCTAGGCTGTGCTCGCTGAGTCTGTACCTAGTCAAGGATCTTCTTAGTATTGGGTCAGTCACAGTGCTCAGGTATTCTGCCACTGTGTACTCTCTGTTTAGGGCCAAATAGCATTTCAATTGCTCTGGTTTTGGGTTGTTTCTTTCCAATGTGTCTCTCTCTCTCTCTCTCTGGCCTTGCTCTGGTGGAGGGTCAGGGGCATTGCCGGGTCTGTGCAGCGATAACACTGTATATTGACTGTAGAACGGGAGCTCTCTCTCGCTCTCTCTCTTGCTATATGTTGACTGTATCATGCCCAGCCTCGGGCAGCGCTATTATTTAAGAATATGTTGACTGTATAAAAAAAATCGTTTAAATCTCGCACAGGGTCTCGCATTTCTCCCAGGCGGCCCTGCATATATGTATATATCTATTTTTTTTAACACAGTACCTTTAAACCTTGGTTCAATTAGGCCATCAGCCCCACGTTGGGCGCCATTTTATGTAGCGGTGTCCACTTATAGTGCCTATAACATTTACCGTTGGGCGCCAGACAGGTCTAACCCCTGCCAATGAAGATAAAATTACCTTTTTGATTTGATTAATTAGGCCAATAGCTCCGGCATAAGACTGTACCACATAATAGACAAATAATATAATAATTCGATTAATAGTAGGCCTGGACTAATGGCCAAGCTAAATACTAGGTTAATTTACTAACAAAGAAACACTCAGGAGTCATGCTCAATTCAGAGTCAAAATGTCCATGTATTGGATTAAAGTCAAAATCATAAGCAAACATTTTAGAACACAAAAAAAATCATTTTCAGACCAGCCTGTGATTAAACTCCCATAAACCAGTCCGTTCACTCCGTTCAGTTCATTTTGTGAACAGGTATAGGCGTTTGCCAATAGTTCCAACTTTCAATAGTTCGTGATGCATGAAAAAATAGAAAGTCTCTAAAAGAAAATATGTGTGTGTGTGTGTGTGTGTGTGTGTGTGTGTGTGTGTGTGTGTGTGTGTGTGTGTGTGTGTGTGTGTGTGTGTGTGTGTGTGTGTGTGTGTGTGTGTGTGTGTGTGTGTGTGTGTGTGCGTGCGTGCGTGCGTGCGTGCGTGCGTGCGTGCGTGCGTGCGTGCGTGCGTGCGTGCGTGCGTGCGTGCGTGTGTGTGTGTGATGCGAGAGCATGGGAAAGAGAGGGGCGTTGGACTTGGGGCTGGAGGTTGCAGAGAGAGATAGAGATGTTTGGCTTGGGCTGAGGGTTTAGAGAGAGAGATGTTTGGCTTGGGCTGGAGGGGTAGAGAGAGATGTTTGGCTGGGGGCTGGAGGTTGCAGAGAGAGATATAGAGGCGCGTTTGGCCTGGGCTATGTGTCGCCGTCGTTAGGAAGCTTGGAGAGGGGAATGTTTGAGTCGGAGACGCTTGCGTCACAGCCTCGGAACAGGAGCAAAACAAACAGTGCAGCGTGTACCCTACCGCACCGAAGTTCGCGTTGGGTGAAGATGATCAGGTCGTAGACGTCCGGACTATCCACGTTGGTCATCCATCCCGTGTCAGGTAATGTTTACTTGTGCGTTTTCAACGTTATCTAACTACGGTTCACGTTCTCCTTGCTCTTTATATCGGCTGCACGTCTTCCTTCAGTGAAACAACATTCAAACTCGCCGCTCTCACTTCCGCGTCATGACTTCTCTCACGTCTCCTGTCTCACGTCTCACAAGGCCAACCCACCACCGTCTGACGTCTCACCTCTTATCCGCTATCAGATCCCAGATGAGCGCATCCGTAATTGACAGCCATAAAGGGACAGGCGCACTTTTACCAGGCAGGTTAAAGCCGCTCTGTTACAGTATCAAACAGTAAGAAAGACTGTCAGGTTTTAAACTGTGTGGGTATCAAACAGTAAGAAAGACTGTCAGGTTTTAAACTGTGTGGGTATAAAACAGTAAGAAAGACTGTCAGGTTTTAAACTGTGTGGGTATCAAACAGTAAGAAAGACTGTCAGGTTTTAAATTGTGTGGGTATCAAACAGGAAGAAAGACTGTCAGGTTTTAAACTGTGTGGGTATCAAACAGTAAGAAAGGCTGTCAGGTTTTAAACTGTGTGGGTATCAAACAGTAAGAAAGACTGTCAGGTTTTAATTAGGGATGCACGATATTGATTTTTTGACACCGATACCGATAACTTTATGCTCCTCAAGCCGATACCGATAACCGATATTTATTGTATTATAATATTTTTTTTAACTGTATATATATATATATATTTTTATCAAATTTTTTTTTTTGTATTTATAAGCTCCGACGTCATCGGTACTGCTATCGGTACTCGAGAAATTATGGAGTTTTTTTTTGAGGAATTTAAACGTCGCAAACTAATCTTGTTGGCAGTTGTCTATATCTCTCCTGCCTGTGTCTCTGCCTGCGCGGGGAGCTCTGTGATCTCTGCCTGCTGTGCTCTCTCCTCTCTTCCCCTCCCACACACACACACACACTCACTCACTCACACACACACACACACAGACACGGGTGCTGCGCTGCCGAGTACAGACCGCTCTGCTCTCATAATGGCGGACAGAACGAAATGTTCAAAAGTCTGGGTCTATTTTACTAAAGTCGATGCTGACAACGCTCGTTGCAAGTGCAACAAGACATTTGCCAGTAATGTATAAGCGCTGGTACTTGTCAATGTGGCTGGCGGGGAGATAACGTTAGCTCCGAGTAGAGTAATGGCTGACAATCCGGAGGTAAATAAACGAACGAGAGCTTCTGATTGGTGGTAAGAAGAAGAGGTGGGTGCAAGCCGTGGGACGTAATTGGCAGATCGACTGTCTGTCTCCGAATGTAACGTGACTACGTCACAGCCAAGAAAGGGAGCGCTGGATTTGTGAAAAACTCCCTGTTCCTAAACCACACGCTATCAGTTTTACCACAGTACTGGCCAAACGGGAGGAGGCTATAATAAAAACAAGCGCCCTTCATCCAAATCCACCCACACCGGATTTCTTTTAACCAAAAAATGTATTATATGTTATCGGAGCTATCAATAACGTTATCGAGTTTATCGGGATGACGTCATAATTGCTGATATCGGCCCGATAATTATCGGCCCGATAATTATCGTGCATCCCTAGTTTTAATTAAACTGTGTGGGTATCAAACAGGAAGAAATACTGTCAGGTTTTAATTAAACTGTGTGGGTATCAAACAGGAAGAAAGAGTGTCAGGTTTTAATTAAACTGTGTGGGTATCAAACAGTAAGAAAGACTGCAGGACACATGCTATCATGGTTATATTTCATGAATGGCATTATGGAGAACAATAATATATACTAACCTTTGCACTGTCTTTTACTATTATGCACTTTGCTAACTAAGGAATCTACCTTGCCTATACTACCTACTATGCTAATATCTAATATGCACTCAAGACTGTAGCACTCAAGTTCAACAGTGTTTGACGAACAACGTCACTGACTCTTAGCTGCCAGAGTTGTGCCCTTCCTGCTGACTCGTTGTACAGAACTTGTAAGTCGATGTGGATAAAAGCATTTGAGCTCAATGACTAAATGTAAATGCAGTGGTGCCTTGTGGGTAGCGTTTCCTCACCGTACAGCACGTTGATGAGGGAGACGGGCATGACGAGGATGCCCACCAGCATGTCGGCCACGGCCAGCGAGCGCAGGAAGAAGTTGGTGGCGTTCTGCAGCTTCCTCTCCAGCGACACGGCCAGGATCACCAGGATGTTGCCTCCGATCGTCAGGGCGATGATCACCAGCATGAGCAGCGCCGCCCAGTTCTTCCCCTGGACGGCCGCCTGCGAGACGGAGCGCGCAGAGAGGTTGGCGTCCAGGCCCCCGGCCGTCCCCCAGGGCGAGGAGCTCTGGTTCAGGTCCCCCAGCCAGCTCGTCCATCCCCCGGCCTCCAGGGAGGAGGCGGTGGAGCCCAGGCCCCCCAGTAGAGCTCCCCCTGGGCCGGCCATCCTCCCCTCGACCCCCAGGCCTCCACAAGCTATCCGGAGGTCGTCTGTCTGGCCCGTTCACCAGAGGGGGGGAGGCAGAGGGGGGGAGGCAGGGGGGGAGGCAGAGGGGGGAGGCAGAGGGGGGGAGGCAGAGGGGGGAGGCAGAGGGGGGAGGCTGAGGGCCACTCAACACGGCCGGGTCGACTTACCGAGGGGATGGATGTTTTGGGAGGGGGGGAGGAGGGGCGTTTCATGCAAATTGGATCTTGGATGTTTATATAAATGTTGTAAAAAGATTAAAAAGGGATCTGGGGGCTAGGGGGGAAAAAGGGGGAGGGAAGGTGGTGGGGAGAGAGGGGAGAGAGAAAGGGGAGAGGGGGAAAGGGGGAGAGTGGGGAGGGATGGATGAGGAGCGTCTTATGTTTGGTTATGGGAGGCGGAGGCCTCACTAGCTGCAGACTAGAAACGTTCCCCTCATGTGTGAAGGTCTTGTTTCCATGGGTTAGGGTTAGTTACTGAACCATGAGTTCCCAGGCTGCATTCAGAACCGCAGGCTCTAATTTTTCTAATGTTTAGAAATGCTTCCACCTCGTCCAAAGAGCTTACAAGAAATTGGATGACTTGTATCCATAGTGATTATCCTTCTCTCTCCTCTCGTCCTCTGAGCTCTGGTGGGGAGTCCTCTGGTGGGGAGTCCTCTGAGCTCTGGTGGGGAGTCCTCTGAGCTCTGGTGGGGACTAGTCCTCTGAGCTCGGGTGGGGAGTCCTCTGGTGGGGAGTCCTCTGAGCTCTGGTAGGGAGTCCTCTGGTGGGGAGTCCTCTGAGCTCTGGTGGGGACTAGTCCTCTGAGCTCTGGTGGGGACTAGTCCTCTGAGCTCTGGTGGGGAGTCCTCTGAGCTCTGGTGGGGAGTCCTCTGAGCTCTGGTGGGGACTAGTCCTCTGAGCTCTGGTGTGGACTAGTCCTCTGAGCTCTAATGGGGAGTCCTCTGAGCTCTGGTGGGGACTAGTCCTCTGAGCTCTGGTGGGGAGTCCTCTGAGCTCTGGTGGGGAGTGCTCTGGTGGGGAGTCCTCTGAGCTCTGGTGGGGAGTCCTCTGGTGGGGAGTCCTCTGGTGGGGAGTCCTCTGAGCTCTGGTGGGGAGTCCTCTGGTGGGGAGTCCTCTGAGCTCTGGTGGGGAGTCCTCTGGTGGGGAGTCCTCTGAGCTCTGGTGGGGAGTCCTCTGAGCTCTGGTGGGGAGTTGGTGACAATCAGGGGCTTCTGGGGGAGAGAGAAATGAAAGATATTGAATAGATTACGTTTAAATTGCTTGTTTCTGCCGTCCTTTCCTATGTAATCGTATATATCTACGCATCCATCCATCCATCCACCCATCCATCCATCCATCCATCCAATAATATTCTTCCTTCCTTCATTCCTCATTCCAGTGCATTTAGTTAATCTCGGTCCGTGTGTCTCTGTCGGCCCTCGTGCGCTGGTCAGTCCTGCAGCCACACCGACATGGAGTTCCCTAATCTCAGCAGAAAGCATGGTTTTAATATCAGCAGAAAGCATGGTTTTAATCTCAGCAGAAATCATGGTTTTAATCTCAGCAGAAAGTATGGTTTTAATCTCAGCAGAAAGCATGGTTTTAATCTCAGCAGAAAGCATGGTTTTAATCTCAGCAGAAAGCATGGTTTTAATCTCAGCAGAAAGCAGGGTTTTAATCTCAGCAGAAAGTATGGTTTTAATATCAGCAGAAAGCATGGTTTTAATCTCAGCAGAAAGCATGGTTTTAATCTCAGCAGAAAGTATGGTTTTAATCTCATCAGAAAGCATGGTTTTAATCTCAGCAGAAAGTATGGTTTTAATCTCAGCAGAAAGCATGGTTTTAATCTCAGCAGAAAGCATGGTTTTAATCTCAGCAGAAAGCATGGTTTTAATCTCAGCAGAAAGTTGTGGGTTACAGCAGCATTATATCTGTCACTCAGATGAACGGCGCTGTGGTGATGTTTGTAGATCACGTTGAGAAAGTGAACAGGGTGACTGAAACCGGTGTTGTGCCGAAAAAGGACTGCCTGCCGAAAAAGCACAGCACCCCATGTGAACGCGCAACAATATATATTTATTTATTTATATTTTTATGTTTATAATATATCTTTAGGCATAGGGTTAGCAGCCTTAGGGGTCTCAGATGCAATAATATGGAATTGGGTCAATGTCAGACTTCGCTATCCGGCATTAGGGGGAGTCTTGTTTCGGCAGGCAGTCTTTTTTCGGCACAACACCGGCATTTAACCGGCGGTGACTCCTCTGTCTACGCCGTATAAACAAGTTACCATATCTAACATACCACTGCTCATCAGTGATGATTTGTTAGTGACGGAATTGTGGCGGTATAGCAAGGTAATTGCACCCATTAGAAAAATGTCATCCGACTGTAAATCCCCATTACTGATGGACGTTGTGTCACACAGACGCCAGGCTCTCAAGACTCTGAAGAAACATGACGAAGATAAGAGCTGAAAGTTTATGGGTTTAAATTTAAGGTTGTCAATCTATTAAAATATTTAATCTGATTAATCGCATGATTGTCCATAGTGAATCGTGATTAATCGCAAATTAATCGCATATTTTTTAACTGTTCTAAATCTACCTTAAATACTCTTATCAACATGAGTCAACGAATGCTTGCTTTATGCAGCCATTTAACACAAAAGGATGACCCTCATGCATTGCAAATTTGCATCAAATTCAAAACAGAGTGATGCACAAAATAACTTAAAAAGAAAATAATAATTTAAAACAATGTATAAAGTGTGCATGAAATAATAGGGGAAAGAAAACATTAGGAACTTGTTACATTTCACCCACACAATGGCTGAGGACTCACACCCCTCGCCCCCCTCTTTCTCTCACACACAGCCTCTCCCTCCCTCCCTCTCCCTCCCTCCCTCCCCCTCTCTCTCTCACCTCTCTCCCCCCCTCTCTCTCTAACATTAATACACACATACAGGCACACACACACACACCTCACCGCTCAACTCCAGACGTCTGAAAAGTTCAGTTCATAAATGTCTCCAAGGAGAGCAACACGAAAGGTTATGACTATAACCTAGTTATATGAGTACTGGCTGAGCGTCTCGCTCTTCGCCATACCGAGATATACCCCTATCTCCAGTACCTACTGTACTTCATTAACGAAAACAATGCACCCATGCACTTGACCAGGCCCCGCTCCAGTGTCCCCCTATAAGACACCGGACATGGTCATACTCGCCCTTCCTCGGGAAAAAGTTTCCATCATAGAAAACCCAACCAAGGGACCTCAGGGCGCGCTAAGAGCGAGACGCTCAGCCAGTACTCATATAACTAGGTTATAGTCATAACCTTTCGTTATATAGCGTACTGGCCTCGCGTCTCGCTCTTCGCCATACCGAGATATGGGGCAGAGCAGACGCATGGCCCGACAAATGTACCCCCTGAGGACCCGCAAGCCCTACCACCAGGGGGGAGGGGAGTCCCGTCCATCCGCCCTTCCTAGTGAAGAGGGTGCGGCAGTCAACTCCACCAAAGTGCGAAAAAAGAGGGAACTAGAGACCCCTAAAAATGCACAGCACAGGCGGGACCACGTGTGACACATCACCCCGTGGCACACACCCACACACCCCTGCTAACCCACCGAAGGGCGGGACGCAGGGGAGGTCCCAGACCTCAGAACCGCCTGGGAGACAGAACCCCCAGTCACGTCCATGAGGTAAAACCTAACGAAGGGACCCGGAAAGGACCAGGAGGCCGCAGCACAGATGTCCTCCACCGAGGCCCCCCCTAACAAGGCGGCAGAGGCCGCCACTCCACGAGTGGAGTGCGCCCTGACACCCCCAGGGGGGGCCAGTCCAGCCAATGTGTAGCAAAGGGCAATGCCCTCGCACAACCAATGTGACAGGCACTGTTTGGACAGTGCCTTACCAGCGCGAGAGCCACAGTAACAAACAAAGAGCTGATCGGTAGCCCTGAAGTCCTGAGTCCGACTGAGGTAAACCCCCAAAGCCCGGACGGGACACGACAGGTGACGGCTCGCCTCGAACTCACCAGCATGAAGACTGGATTATGCCTCAGAGTCTAACTGCTATTGACACGAATAGACAAGCACTCAGGCCGCACCGAGAGAGCACACAGCTCACCCACGCACTTAGCGGAGGTGATGGCCGGCAGGAATGTAGTCTTGAAGACAGCTGTTCCAAAGACGCCTGCTCTGAGGCTCAAACGGGGCCTCAGACAACCGGCCGAGGACCAGTTGGAGGTCCCAACTCGGAGACAGAGAACGTTCCACCGGCTTAAGACGCCAAGCGCCAAGCAGGAAACGCTTCACAAGAGGGTGGCTGAACAACGTAATGCCCTCAAACCCCACATGACAAGAGGATATAGCCGCGGCATATACCCTCACCGTTGAAGTCTTAAAGTCTTAAAGTCTTAAAGTCTTAAAGTCTTAAAATAGACTGAAGGAAGGAAAGGACAGCGTCCAGGGGGCAGGACACCGGGTCCAAGCCCCCCACTCTACACCACTCTTGGAAATACACCACCTACCCGCGTAAGCCGTGGTAGAGGATAGAGCGCACGCGTGCCGGATAGCGTTAACCACAGAATAGCCAAAACGCATCCCCACCAGATTCACACTGACAGCAGCCAAGCCTAGAGGCTGCCCCAGAACAGGAAGGCAGAACAGAGTTCCTCGTGCCTGAAAGAGGGCCTGCGGTGACCACGGAACAGGCCACGGCGGGGCCACACAGAGCTGAATCAGGGCCGGGGACCAAACAGCTGAGCCCCGGCCCGGCACGACCAGGACCAAGTCCCGCGCTCCCGATGTACCCGCCCCAACAGCTGAGCTATCAGGTGTAAGGGGGGGGAAAGCGTACAGAATCCCGGACGGCCACGGAATCGGTCCCAGACCTGCCAGACTATGTCCGGACGTAATCCCCACTCGTCAGGGTGAGGACCGCCCCACGACATCACACCTGCACCCACATTCACCATGCCGGGGATGTGGAGAGCCCTCAGGCTGTGCAGATGGAGAAACGCCCATAGCCAGCCGACCGCCTCCCGGTGCAGACGGGGGGAGCGTACTCCTCCCTGTCTGTCGATATATGACGCTGATGTCATGTTGTCCGTCCTGATCAAAACACCGTTTGAGGACCAGAAGGACTGCCTTCAATTCCAACACATTGAATGTAGCACAGACCGGGCAGCATGGTCTTGCCAGCTGCCCCCTACTGTGTTGGCCTGACGCCCCCCCCCCCCCCAGTGAGGGAGGCGTCGGTGAAGAGTGTGACAGCCTGCTGCCCATGGGGACCCCGCTGGTGAGGGCCCCAGGCCCTCCCCAGAGGGCGAGGTCCCCCAGTACTGACATGGGAACCTTAGCCGCTTCCACTTGCCTCTCACCGGGTCTATTTCCATACTGGAAAACCACCTCTGTATCATCCTCATGAGGTGAAGAGGAGGCCAAGAGGGACCACGGAATGAGCAGATGCCATCATACCGAGCAGGCGCATCACGGACAGCGCCGTAACCGTCCTAGGACGGAACCTCCCGAGCGTGCCGAGAACACCCACTCGCCGCCGCTCCGAGAGGGATGCCCATATAGACCTTGAGCTTAGAATAAGCCCAAGTACTCCACCCGTTGACTGGGAAGAGGAGTACTCTACTTCCAGTCTACAGCTAAACCCAGGCTGGTGAGGAATTCCACCACCTGCCTGGTATGAGACCTGATGATCTACCCTGACCGCCAAGGACCAGAACGTCGTCCAGGGCAGAATACACTTCGTAACCCCCGACAATGCAGAGGCCCCAGTGCGGTCTCCACGTACTTGGTGAAGATGCGGAAAGCCGGAGAATAGCCGAACGGCAGCCTCTGGTACTCATACGCTAAACCCTGCTAAGGAAGCGTAGGTAAGCCCTAGGATGGAAGATCGGGGATGTGAATATGCATCCTACAGGTCTATGGAGGAGAACCAGGCCCCCACCTGACAGCGTTCAACAGGTGGCAGACGGTCCAAAATGCTGAACCTTCCATGGGACAGGTCCAGCATGGGTCTGACACCCCCCCTCCCGATTTCTCGGGCACCAGAGAATACCGGGAGGAAACGCCACGCATCGCGTCCTCCTTTGGGACCACGACGATGGCTTGCTTCACCGACAGAGATTGGATCTCGTTGACCAGAGCTGTCACTGCTAGTGACCCTGACAATAGGGTCTGTACCAAACCTGAAAACGGGTGGGGTTGTGTAAACACAAGTCCCCGCCTCAGCGTTCTCTCCATCCACCTCGACCTATGGCACTGCTGTAGCCATATGTGATGATAATTCCAAGCGCACTCGCCGCCACTTGGCGCTGGTCCGCCAGAAACCATAGATAGGCGGCCCGGTCCCGCCCGCTGTGCGTAGCCAACCCTGGACCCGCTAACTGCGTGAGCAGAGCGTTCCGTGGGGTCGGGACATCGGACCCTGACACTACCCACGAGGCAATCGCACCCAAGGTGGGACCCCGACAGAAAGGGCCGGTTTGATACGGGAGAAGCTGATATCATACTAGGTGACAAAAGCTCCCCCACTGAACACCCCTCCAGCATGGACAGCTGAGGAATTGTTCTACAGCTGGACATGCAAGGTGTGAGGCCCCCACACTGCCCGATAGGGTGGGTTCCTACACACCGTAGCCCTGCAGTGATATTACTACCACCCAAATCACGCGCGCCTGCCAGACCACTGCCGGTCTTCCGGGAGTGGGAGGCACTAACGTGATACCCGGCCTGGCGAAGGCGAGGTCGGGGGAACCCGCACTGTTTGCCTCAAGAGGTCTCGAGCCCCCCTGCTGACAACCTTTGTAGTTGACAGACGTAACACCAGGCTCAACCAAACACAGACGCAGAACGTGTGGCGTGGAAGCCGCTTGACAGCACAACATTCTCACGGACAGACGCAGTTTCAGCCATCAACTGGGTGTCAGCCCCTGTCCCTATGAGAAGCGAAACGTGGGGCCACTTGCGCTTCATTGAAGACACGCGACCCGCAACCAAAGGAAACCAATCAGAGCCCTTATCCTGCTGGTCTTGGGGGGGGGAGTGACCGGAGAGCGAGCTGCACACAGCTAGACGGCGACGGTTTTTTAGGGCATGCTCATCTAATGTAGCCTTGCGGTCACCTGTTGACGTTGTGCCCAGGGTACCTCAGGCAGGGGAAACATGGCCGCTGGTTGAGGGCCTCGCCACAGCCGCTGGCGAGGCCGTGCTCTCACCTCTGGCTGCGCGGTGTGAGGCGGTGTGGGGCCTAGGTCAAATACCGCCCGCGCTCCTGCGGAAAGACCAAAGTCCCTCTGCGGAGAGGGGAGCCCTGAGGAGGGAAAAAACTTCTCACCCTCTCAAAGGGAGACTGATCCAACCAAGATGTCAGTAAACAAACGTTGACAGCATCCTAGCCCTCCCTGCGGTTATAGCTTGCGGCTAGGTCAAAGCTAATAACGTCAAAACCTTGCGCGATGTTTCGACGTCGGTTGGCCTTCAAGGCCCCGCCACCTGACACCATTTTTGACAGAAAAAACAGCAATTCGAACAATGTTACTAATCGCTGCTAATTCTATACCATGGCGGTATAGGCTTAACAGCCCACCAGCCACCCGCCGGGCCGACTCACCTCATGGCGTCGGCCGGGCGGGGCACTGTTCCAACATGCCAGAGGCAAAGGACTGATGCCACCTGCTTCACAAGCACGAAGCACCAGTGGTATGGAAGATGGCACCGCAACGACTGTCTGTGCGCTCCGTCGAGACTGTGCTTACTTTTGTTAATATTTATAGTTTTAAGAGTTTTGTTTGTACCAACTGTTGGTGCATTTAATGTGTATGACCGTCAGTCACTCATAGACATTGGATTACGGGACATTTACCAACTGGATTACTCTCAGGATCAGCTCTCTGAACCACAACAATGGCCTGTTGAGATCTTGAGAACATCAGGACCTGACCTCGACCCAAGGAACAAAGGATCCAGGCGGCGAGGGAAGAGAGCTGGAGTCCATAACAGATTGAGAACCAGGCGACACCGAACGCCACTACCCAGTATATTGCTAGCCAATATACAATCAATAGACAATAAACTAGATGACATCAGAGCAAGGATTCAATTCCAGAGAGACGTTAGAGACTGCAATGTTCTCTGCTTCACCGAGACGTGGTTGACGCCGGACGTCCCAGACCACGCCATCCAACCGGCCGAACACTTCTTCATTCACCGCAAGGATAGAACAGTAGAATCCGGCAAACAGCGTGGAGGTGGAATAGCCTTCATGTTGAACAACAATTGGAGCGATCCAGCCAACGTGAAGGAACTTTCGAACCAATGCTCCCCCAACCTGGAATATATATCCATCAAGTGTCGACCTTTCTTCCTCCCGAGGGAACTAACGTCGATCATCCTGGTCGGAGTGTATAATCCACCGCAAGCAAACACTGGTGACGCGCTCTCCAGGCTCCACGACGAGGTAAACAAACTCCAGGCAGCTAACGTTGATGCTGCTATTGTGGTTGTGGGTGATTTCAATAGCGCCAATCTGAGAAAGGTATTACCGGACTTCTATCAGCATGTGACTTGTAACACCAGAGGCGGTAACATTTTAGACCACTGTTACTCGCAATTCAAGGGTGGGTACAAGGCTCATTCTGCTAGTGGCTTCGGAAAATCTGATCATGCGGCCATCTTTCTTTCACCATAAACAAAGAATCAAGAGCACTCCGGTAGTCTCGCGAGAGGTGCAGAAATGGGATGTGGAGTCAGAGGAGACGCTACAGGCTGCACTTGAGTGCACAGACTGGAGCGTGTTCTGTGACAACACAGATAACATTAATGACTACACAGAGACAGTGCTGGACTTTGTTCGTACTTTGAGGAAGAAACAATCCCCACTACCATAATTAAAGTTTACCCAAATCAAAAGCCCTGCGTAGACAAATCCGTCCGTGAAGCTCTGAAAGCGTGCACCACAGCATACAACGCCGGCCTGGTGGCAGGCAACATGAATGACCACAAGGTGGCGCGACACAAATATTTAACCTGTCCTTAGAACAGGCTGTCATCCCCACCTGCCTGAAGAAGTCCACTATCATCCCTGTACCTAAAAAATCCAAGCCTGCTTGCCTCAACGACTACCGCCCTGTAGCTCTCACCTCCATAGCCATGAAGTGCTTTGAGAAGCTAGTAAAGGGCTACATCTGCTCCTCCCTCCCCATCAACCTGGACCCCCTGCAATTTGCATACCGCCCCAACAGGTCCACGGAGGACGCCATAGCCCATGTGCTGCACACAGCAGCATCACACCTGGACAAGAGGAAGTGGAACTATCGACTACAGCTCAGCATTCAATACCATAGTCCCCTCCAAACTCATAGCCAAGCTCATGGACCTGGGCTTGAACTATGACCTCTGCCAGTGGGTCTTGGACTTCCTGACGGGCAGACCCCAAGTGGTGAGAGCAGGCAACTGCACCTCCTCATCCATCACCCTCAACATAGGGGCCCCCCAGGGCTGTGTTCTGAGTCCCCTCCTCTACTCCCTGTACACACATGACTGTGTGGCTCAGCAGAGTAACAACACAATCATCAAATTTGCTGACGACACAGTAGTGGTGGGCCTGATCTCTGCAAACGACGAGAGGGCCTACCTGGAAGAGTTCAAGGTCCTGGCGGGATGGTGCCAGGAGAACAGCCTCTCCCTGAACGTCAGCAAAACAAAGGAGATGATTGTGGACTTTAGGAGGTCGGGGTCAGGGACTACAGCCCCCTCAACATCGACGGGGCACCGGTTGACAGAGTGAACAGTTTTAAGTACCTCGGAGCCCACATATCCGAGGACTTGACATGGACCACACACATTGACAGTGTTGTGAAGAAGGCACGACAACGCCTCTACTTCCTCAGGCGCCTAAGGAAGTTCCAAGTCAGTCAGAAGATCCTTAAGAACTTCTACTCATGTACAATAGAGAGCATCCTGGCAACATCACCTCCTGGTTTGGGAATAGCACTGCACAAGACCGAAGCAGACTACAGAGAGTGACACGTTCAGCCGAACGCACAATTGGAGGGGGGCTTCCCACCCTCCAGAACATTTACAACAAGCGGTGCAGGGGTAAGGCTAAGAGAATCATCAAGGACTCCAGCCACCCAAACAACTGCCTCTTTGAACTACTGCGGTCAGGCAAGCGATACCACAGTCTCATGGCGAGCACAGAAAGACTCAGAAGAAGCTTCTATCCCCAGGGCATCAGGCTGCTCAACGAACAATAAACACTATGCAACAACCATCAAATGCACACAGCACACACATCCACACGCACACACTCACTTTAAACAAACAACACACTGCAACACCCACTCTCCACACTTTAGATCACCTAAACACACTTTATATTTATTGGTAAAGGATTTGCACTACAACTCGTACACTTTACTGTAAATTGTACCTAAATTGTACCTCATCCCATTTCTGCTTTGCACTATATAGTATTGTATATTAGTACATTGCATAGTATATTGTTTATTGTATGGTAACTCAGTTACTTCTATTTTGCATCGAACATTGTACATATGTCTATACTGAACACTGTGACTTCTATTTTTACTTCTATTTTACATGCTATACTATTTTATTTCATACTTATCTTGTCTAACACAGTCTCTGGAGCGTAACAGTAAGAAGCATTTTGTATAAAAGTATTCTGTACTTCTGTATGACAACTATTAAAGAAACTTGAAACTTGAAACTTGGTGGTTGCAACCAGTGATGGGCAGTAGCTAGCTACAAGTAGCGACGCTACATAGCTTAACTACAATTCTCAGTAGCGTGATGGTAGCGTCGCAACTTTTTAACCAGGTAGCGGTCTCTGTAGCGGAGCTATTTATAGAACGAAGTAGTGACGTAGCGACGAGGAAACGCTACACGCTACTGTCGGGAGAAACAGTCTAGACTATAAAGATTTGTGAGAAGAAAAAAAAACTCCCCGTAGAAAACCCACTATGATTGGTTGGTTGGTTTAGATATGAGTATGACGACTCACGATTGGGTATGGTAGGCCAAAACATTACGGGTAGGCCAATCAGAGGCAGGATAGGGCGGGACTCCAACCCGCAAATCAGGAAGTGAAAATCAAAATGCAGACCACTGAATGAGAATGAATGAATGCAATTTAACAGATTACATGAACCAGTCCGCGCGAAATAATGGCAGAGGGATTCGATGTCAACAATGCCTCTCCATGGCCCCTATCTGGACACATTTATGAGTTTGACTGAAAAAACGCCTAAAACATGCTGCTCTCAACTTCCCACACCTCCAGCACTAACTTGAGAACACATTCAGGTGAGCTGATGAAAATCAACTGTTCCCAAACAGCACACAATTCAGTACACTTTTTGTCAACAGCTTTAACTAACAGATAGCTGCTATCATGATGATGTTTCACTGTAGGCAGAAAATGAACAATATTATGGGGGTGGAGAAAATTAAAAATAGGGAAAAGATCACCTAGGCAGTGGTTCTCAACCTGTGGGTCAGGTCCCCACATGATTTTGGGGCCATGGAATGTTTTGTGAGTTACATATTTAAATACATTTGGTGATTTAGCTGACGCTTTCATTCAAAGCAACTTACAAATTGTGTACAACAA
>NW_028172140.1:50000-92705 GCF_963971535.1 Notolepis coatsorum
ATCGGGTCGCGGACCGATGTAATATAAAACACTTAATTAGCCGTGCATTGATAATACAATTGGTATCAGCTGTGTAACGTCTTAATTTTGGCATGACAGAGTCGTTGTAGGAGATGCATTCAATCTAACATTGAAGCTAACCCAGATATAGAAATTTGTCATACAGACTTGGAGATGGAGCCAAGTGAGGTATTCAGAAGTTCAAGTGAGGTTTGTTTGTTTTTATTTCTTCAGGCTTGAAAAGTCAAAATAAAACAATTATTATGTTCTTCTCGTTTGCCTCACGTCTCACATCATTTTCATTTAAAGGGTCATTCGAAATAACTTATTTCAAGGCCATTCTAAACAACGAACGTTCCTCTCACGGCGTTCTGAAAAAGAAATCTCAGAAAGGCCGCACCCCCTGCCGATTTAAAGTTCCAACGTGCCTGGTGCCTGCTAGCTGAAGCTAATTTAGTATAGGCTAGCTGTTAGCTATAATGAATATTTGTTGAGCTTGGTGTTTAGTGCTATATGCTATCCACCTGTTGCATACTGTTATACATTTTATGTAGGCTAACGTCAGTAATGTTGCCAAATGTTGGCAGAAGGCTTATGCTGTATTCGAATGAGAGCGAAATATTAATACTTTAACAGGATACACTGGCACAATCGCCATTGACTAGTTAGCTTAGCATTGCTGCTACTGTTATATGCTTGCTTGCTGATAGGCTAGCTGTTAGCTAGCTAATGAATGATTCTTGTGCTTGGGGGGTATAATCGTCTAATCTAAATCAGTATCAAAGTTGGCCAAGTAACGTTAGTTGCTCTTACAATGTTCTTAATAAATTTGTCAGATTTTCGTGAAATATTGCATTCCACCCACAGACGGTGCAAAGTTTGCGCTTAAAAGTCAAGTACAGCGAATGACGAGTATGTTTTGTAAATTTTTTGCCTATAGGCTAATTGATTTAAACCTTGACCTGGTTCATCCCCTAGTATGTATATATACCCCACCCCTTTCACATGTTGGTGACACTTGAAAAAGGCCACAGGCCGAAACGTTGTGTTATTGAATTAAACTTGGGAACACTGCATACGGTGTGCTGACTTCTTTTCACAACTTTACATATCTATTTGAGTCAAGCACCTGTGACTACACTTTGGATGTGCGTGAGTCTTTTCTACTACGTATACACCTTTTTCATGGCACTCCTGCATATATTCCCTACTACTTGAAAAACGAACCAGGCAAGATGACAGATGACCTGCGCTCTCTATCCGCGGATCTCCGCAAAACGTTTGAATACACTATGGAGGACTACAACCGCATCATATTACAAGACTCTCTATTTGATGGTGAGTCTACCAGTGTGAACACGGACACAGATTCCATGGAGAGACTACTCAAGAATCTCACTATCCGTGAGACCAAATAGTACCTACATGCTGTCACACTGAGTGACTACCTACGGAACAAGATTATCCCGAGAAGACTACGTATTCAAAAAGCACCAGCGCTTGGACTCAACAGTCCCACTTTCTGTGATCGCTGGTGTGAGATTCTCAATAAATGCTCTTTGGACCTGATGGCACTGGTTATAGAAGAAACCAGCGAGCAACTTACCAAAACCAGAAACGAGCTCAAAGAGGCAATGGATCGTCTAGATGCCGAAATTACAGATACAACCAGAATGACGGAACTGAAGAAAAATTTTGAACTTTTGAAAGAGAAGCATTCCAACGAGACCAAGATAAGTAAACGCATGAAGTTTTCACGCGACACCAAGGACTACAAGGAGGAAAACGTTTGTTTTTGGAGGAAGACCACCAACCAACACAGAGGAAACCGCAGACAGCAAGACCGAGGTTCTGACCCTGATGCACAGGCCGGCTGGCTCTCTTCAACTTCGGCCGAGTCAGAGACCGGCAGCCAATCAGGACGCAGAGCGTTTTTTCAAGGGGAACCCCAAGGACGACGTCAGCGGGCGGGTGTCCCCCGCAGGGGCGGACAGAGAAGATATCACACAAAGATACCAAGAAGACCATGTACGTGTTTGATTCATAGAGATGTTTTATTAAGAATGGAAATAAACACAGCAGTTTGTTTGATTCAGACCACCTAGTCTGCGTTTTCCTTAATAGAACTGAACCACCTGAAATGCAAGCAATGCAGAGAGAAGGGTAAAAGACTATACGATCACAGAACATAGATATAAATGGAGTGAAAGATACTTCAGTTGGTCCGTGACCCGTGCTGTATTCGACCAAAGCCGGTTGAAGACGACGAAAAGCTACTTCTGGAAAATGGACAGAGAGATTCTCGCCCTCAACGAAGCCTCTACGACTGAATAATCTTCGCCTCATCAGCCGAGGACAGCGGGAATAGGTAAGTAATGATGGTGCGTTTAAATTTGGTAGAGGTCGAGCGTCCTCAAATTGGGGTTGCTATAGGTAAAAGTGAATGGTACTGGACTAAAAATGTTGATGTCGGGGGGCACCGGGGACCAGGGTTCACAACCTGTCTCTGGTCTCGGCCGTGCAACAACGCAGCACTTCATAGGTGAGGGATAGGTAATTTAAGAAAAATGGCGCGATCGGGTTGAACGATTGAGCGCACAGCCGAATCGGCACTAATGTAATGAAGAAAAATGGCGCGATCGGGTTGAACGATTGAGCGCACAGCCGAGGATTAGAGTTTCGCGCCAGGTTACGTGACAGAAGTCTTTCTTAGACTCGTAGAGCTAATGCAATAACATGGGATAGACGTCTGTCATTGTGTACTGCCAGGGCAAGCCGACGGCATATGAATCCGCTTAATTTGTATGGAGAAAGATTCTGGAGCATGTAAGGTGATTCTCAAAACCTTGGTATAGAAAGCACTTGTGGGTAAAATTGAAAGGAGAAAACTGAGGTTTAGGGTAGGAAATGCGCTTAGAATGAATGTGGCCAAATGGATAGTATGCTTATGAATAGGACATTGTTTTGCTAGGTATATATGTTTGGATGGATGTATGTTAGAGGCTATGAGTGAATGCCAATGTATTTTTTGTATGATTATGAAACGCTGGTGACCAAAACAGCAGCGGAGAAACCAGAACACTGTCCGTGGGATGGGGCATTTATTTAGCTGGCTCCGTTAGCTGCGGGACGGCAGCAGTAACGTATGGACGCTGTGTTGCGATATCGAGTGAATTGAGTGAATGGCAAGAGTGATGGAACCAAAATGATGTGTGAAGTTCGTTGACATTTTTTAAATCGGTGGTATTAAGGTCTAAATTTAATGTAGTAGGTATCAAGATAAACGGAGTTCTGGGAGCTGATGACGTCACTGGGAACGTCCAGGCTTTTGGGAGCGTTGGATTTAAAATACTTTGTATTTCGGCCAGGCGGGGCCAAACGGGCGAGCGAACTAGAATAAAGATAATGATATATGTTCTGTGAACTGAGGCTAAATAGGATTAAAATTATGTTGCGGGGTGTAACAGGGTTGTGCAGACGTCGCGATGTGTTGTGCTGCTCGAATCAACAGGATAATGGGCCGTATAGGAGAAGTTATGATGGATGCTAAGCTAAGCTAACGGAGCTAGCAGTACTGAGCTAACGAAGCTAAAATGCTAAGCTACCTGGGCTAACAATGTAGCATGATTGAACTCTCTGGGAGTATCGCGTGTTGCTACTCTTGGTGGCTGGCACGGGACCTTAGGGAGGCGCGGACAGGAACTTCCGGTATAGAGGGGTTCTGGGGATTGTGGTTTATAATTGAGGTGAGACGTCAAGTTGACGTCAGGTGGTGATGTGCTGCGTGATGACGCACTTGTGGGGGAGGGGGAGGGCGCCTCCTGCGGGACGTTGTGAGTACTGTAGTACAATAGTGGTGATGTACTAAACATTACAGCAGGGGGCGGTGTTGCCTCTTTGGTTGTTACACCTCTCCTTCACATGTAGTTTTTATAGGTTTTTTGGTTTTAGGGTGGCGACCATCTTTGGTAATTTGTAGTTCTTTTTATCGGTTTTTCCAGTTTTTGATGACGAATGTATATACTTGTTTAGTTATCGATCTATATTTGTTGTGGGCCCAGTATGATGGCGCTAGTGGGGTAGAAATATGATGGATGTGTGGGTTTGTTTGTAACTCTACATAGGATGGTTTGTTCCAATAATAGGCAGCTGATGAGTGTCTGGTGTGGTTGGAACGTGTAGACGGTATGTGTCGGTTTGCGCATGCGCGCCGCGGTCGGTCAGTACAAGGAGGATGGACTATGGGCTTTTGTTAAGGCAGTGGACAGGGAAGGGCTATAGGGGGCGATGTTGGTCGAGACTAGTTGGAGTGGAAACAGCGACGTGGTGTGCTGTGACGGGACTTGCGTGAACCCCCCCCCCCTTTTCTCCTCTGTCTCTTCCTCCCTCTCTCACTCTCCCCTCCCTGCCTTCCTCCCTCCCTCCCTCCTTCCCTGCCTCTCTCGATCTCTCTCTCTCTCTCAATCCCTCTCTCCCTTCATCCCTCTCTCCCTCCCTCCCTCCTTCCCTGCCTCTCTCACTCTCCCCTCCCTCCCTGCCTCCCTCCCTCCCTCCTTCCCTGCCTCTCTCTTCTCTATCCCTCTCTCCCAGCTTGACTTTGTTGGGATGACAGGTTCGCAAAGGAAGGTTTGTTCAAGGTAGATTGCCTTTATGGTGAGGCTTGGAGCATTGGTTATATTAATGTAGTGTTTACTTTCTAAATTAGGATTACATGGGAGGCCCCCCCCATTCCTTTTCCTTCTGTATGTCTCTCTCTCTCCCTTCTTCCAACTCTCTCTCCCCTGTGTCCCCCCCTCCTCCCTCCCGCTGTCTAATTCCTTCTGTCTGTCTTTCCCTCTCCCTCTCTCTCCCTCTATCTCTCTCTCCCTCCCGATACTGTTGGGCTGCCAGGTTGCATAGGTGTTTTTATTCAGGTTGTAGTGCCCCGGCAGTAAGATTTAAGGTATAGTGTTAGATATTAGGAACTCCATGCAGACTCTTTTAGTCTGATTAAAGTAGGGTTTGATTTAAGTTAAGGTTGGCAGCAGATGATGAAGATAGTGTTTGAAGTCCTGTGGGTTAACTGGACCAAGCAATACGGTAAAGTCTGCTAATTGATTCTAGAAAGATTTTGTTATAGTTAATGTTGAATTGAGAGCCCCCCCCCTTCCTCCGTCTCTCTATACCTCTCTCTCTTCTCTCCTTCCTCTGTCTTCCCCCCTCCATCCCTCTCCCCCTCTCCCCCTCCCTCCCTTCTCTCTTCCCCCCCCCCCCTCTGTCTCTCCTTGTATTTCTCCCTGTGGTTCTCCTTTCCTCCCTTCTTTTCTCCACGTGT
The DNA here is from genome assembly GCF_963971535.1 of Notolepis coatsorum. Lineage (NCBI taxonomy): Eukaryota > Metazoa > Chordata > Actinopteri > Aulopiformes > Paralepididae > Notolepis > Notolepis coatsorum. The sequence continues at coordinate 55,315 of NW_028172140.1, forward strand.
GCCTCCCCTCAATGGCTTGCATGAGAATGGATTGTGGGTAAACTGCAGGCCATTGCTGGGTTGGGTGGTGGTCCCGTCTGTTGGGGTCCTTGGAAACAAGGTTAGCTTTGCGGCATGTTGTGTGTTATTGGGTTGGATGTTTATTTGAGCTGCGTTGTTATTGTGTATGTGGAGTAGGGACCGGATGGGCGCTGGCCTGTCTAGGTGCGGGTGATGGTAGGATGAGTTGTGATATTCTTTGAGAAAAGGAGCTTGGGGTGTTTCCGTTCAGGTTTGAAACTGAAGGGAAAACGCTTTGGGCTGTGAGAGGGCGGTTCTTTGGGAATTCAAGGATCTGGGAGGATATTGCAGTAGGTATAGTGCTGGTGTCCATGAGTTTAATAACATGAACAACTGGGCTATATGACGGTCAGGGGTTTAGTGATCTAAATTGCTAAAAAAATAAAAATTCCCTGGATGGAAATTGGAAGCAGAGACAACACTAAAGGATTTTTTTTAGTGTTGTGAGGGGGAAGTGGAAGTGTGTAAGAATGTAAGTGTGTGTGAAAAAATAAATGAAGATAATGTTGTATGAAGCGGGTGAAGCGGAAGTGAATATTACATTTATACATAGTCAATACGCTAAGCGGTCATTTAAAGTATGAAATAAGATCAGAATGGACGGATCCAACAAAGCAAAATTAAATTGGAACAGATGAAGGACCAAGTTTACAAAATTTGTTAGAATTGATAGGTTGTGTGGAAGTAATGTTTGTGTTCTCCAGATAATCATATGAGAGGAACACACATGGGATTGGAACCTCCAGTTTTTCCTGTTGGAGGAACGGACAAAAACAAGCTAAGCTGTATCGTTATATTCAAACAGATCACACCAAATCTCTCTAGAAATATTAGTATAGTGTTGCCCGACATTTCCAATGCATAACAGATAGTGGAAATGACAAGGGAAATGCCACTGATGTTAAGTTTGGGTGTTTTTGCTTTCTTTCTGCACAGGTGCTCGGCAGGACAGATGGGGCTCTGGTGATTTCGATAACCAACTGGGGAAACGGCTATATGAGCCTTGGTATAAGTATGAATGATAAGCCAGTTATCAATCCTTGTCTGCACAGTAAACATTTGACAGTATGAGTGTTTTAACTCAAGTAGGTAGAAATAGTTTTAGAGACGGAGAAACTTGTTTTTTCAAATGGTTATTGCAGGAGTGTTTGAAAGTGGAGTAGGGAGGGGGTAGGCTCCCCGAACCTCTACTCCACAGCAGGCGGCAGTGGAATCGGAAGATTTCCTGGGCACGTTAAACACAAACTATAGTAAGCAAGGGAGATACTGAATGGCCCTCGTGTCTGGCAAGATGACCAACATCTTACTGTGTTACCGTCTAGTCGGCCCAGGAAACGTCGCATGTAATGTATATGTGGGCACTGGGTGGTAGGTGGACGACGGTCCACACCTAGAAGTAGGGCAGTGCACCGGAGGGGGCACAGCACCTGCTGAGAACAGGCCAGGCTGGTGAAAACGGTCAAAGTTTCCATTCCCATAGCAAGTGGGGTGGGGATTAGACCGTAGGTTTCAAAACTGAGTGGCTGAGAGGTACTATGGACCTCAGCCGCTTGGGGTCCTGACTTGATGATGGACTATGAGATCTCTATCGACTGCGTCACCGGTCGGTCCGATGAGCATTATGACCCTATTGGCATAAATGCGTCGGGCTCAATGTACAGTCAGGCCACAGTAAACCGAAACCGAATGCGTTAGTAGGCGAGTTGTGCTTCTGTGATCAGCAGGTTTGAAAAGAACCACTGGGAAGCAGAAGGGTAAGGGGTGTCAATTCAGAGGAATCTGGACTGTCACTCCTAAGATTGGAAAGGGACCCAGCCTTAAACTGCACCTGAAGGTAAAATAAGGGGACTTCTTCCGTTCATGAGAGGAGACCTTACCGCCGGAAGTGGAGACCTGCATCTCTGTTGGGGGAGAGGGGCCGGCGTCGGACAAGGCAGCCCTAAGAAAGGAGCTGGTTGTTCCGTCGTAGCGGACTACCTAAACCTTACGGGGAGAGGTGCATCTCAGTAGGGGAAGGAGTGCATCCGAACGGGAGGAGGGTACTCTTAACTGGAAGGAGGTTAAAAGGGTCAAAGCGAGAATGACGGTTGCACAGGAAGTTCACCTTAGTGGAACATTGATAGGAACAACTGAAGCGTTAGATGCAATAACAATAGAATAACAAAAACGAGAGTAAACAATCAGTCTGTTTCAAAAACCCGTAGTATTAAAAAAAATACAAATAAAAAAATACAAAACAAAACAATATAGAAATGGCCCTCAGTAGTCAGGCCGGTGGTGGGAGAAAGCCGAGAGCCTCTGCAGAAATTTCCCAGATAGACTTTACCAGTGATGATAATCTGATTGATTGGAATAGGATGGACTTCTCTCATGTGACCAGTACGATAGAAGGACTTGAAATGATGACTTTGGTTCCAATACAGGGGGTCTCAGAGGAGAGAGAACCAGTGACAACGGTATGACTCCAACCAGAACCAATCCATGCTGGAGTGTCCATTGCAGGTGACTGCAGTTTAACCAAGGGACAGAGAAAGAGACTGAGAAGTGCGGCGTTGTTACAGCAGTCCCACGGAGTCCACTCTGGCCGTACGGCTGGAACAGGGACCGACAGCAGGTATGGAACTATACACGAACAGTTTCTACAGCCCACCCGTTTCCCTTGTCCAGTCGTCCCTCGAGACCAAAGCCGGGATGAGAGGCGTGGGCCGGTGACGAGGAGCCAGCCAGCGAGGGCCAGGGTGGAGGAAGAGGAGAGGATGACGTGCCTCTCTCCAGAAAGACAGAGAGCGTTTGTAGAAGCGTTCGAACGACATGAAGCGGTTCATCGAGACTTGAGGAAGACAGAGCGGGCGTTTGGTCAGGCCGCACACGAGATGCAGAGACTGGAGCAAGAACTGGCTAAAAAGAATGTACTGTTGAGTGGTACAGTTTGTGATGTCATGCTTCGGGCGTCAGACCTAGGCCGCCGTGATCAAGGAGTGCCCTGTGCTCCGTTGCCCGGACAGGGAACTGGGCCGCGACAGGGTAAACAGAACCGCAGGAGGGGTGAGTTTCCAGGCCCCTCCCAACAAGAAAAGGCCCGAGGAGGGGCAGCAGAAAAGGACAGGTATGCCCCTCTCTCCTCCAGGCAACAGGACATGCAACCAGAGGACCGGAAAAGGGTGGACCTGGCGGGAGCTGTGGGATGCCAGCCGAGAGACTGCTGGGGTCGTGGTAAACTGGGACCGCCTGGGTGGCCGGCGTCGGCTGAGTGCTGGCATTGTGGGGAGATCGGCCATCTCGCTCGGTCATGTGGCAAAGGGTGGCGGGCTCAGCAAGGGTCCAACAGACGGCGAGAGTCCAACAGACAGCATGAGTTCATCAGAAAATAGACCTGCTGGACTTGCGGAATGTTGGGTCATTTTCAGAAGGAGAGTAAAGAGGTTGTGTCTGTAAAGGTCATGGATTAAGAGCGAAGCGGGAATGCACAAACAAAGCTGAAAGTGCTCGAGAACATAGTTATTGATAAATTAAAATGGAAAATGCGACTGATTAGAATAAAAATGGAAACAAAGATACATGGATAGTTTAAAAGGTTTGATTAGGTGTGCAAGTTGCTAAAACGGTTTGGAAGACTAACAAGGGTAAGTTGGGGCTGTAGATGGGATGAAGTAACTGGAAATTGCATGGGCTAATCGTACTAACAAAAATTATGGTTTTAAACAGGAACAATGGCCATTTAATATTAGACAGAGTTAAAAACAAAGGACTATTTAAAGTAGTGATTATACATACTTGATCCAAGGGTGGTCAAGGAGACTAAAAAAAAAAAAAAAAAAACATTATTATTTCATTACTTTTTTATTTCTTTTTGGATTTTTAATTTTTCTGTCTTAGTTTTTACGGGGGTAATTATGCCTCTAGATGATAGTTTAATTCTGTTGGATGGGTGTGTAGCATGAAGGCACTCACCATTTTTTGTTTATTTGAAATTTTCTTTGTTTTTGTTTGACACTCGATTTTTAGGTACTGGCTGGCTGGGAGGGATCTCTCGCCGGTCAGGGATAGCAGGTGGTGGTGACACAGTGGGACTGGTAGGAAGTCTGATATAATGGGCTGGAAACTGAGAGTGGACGAGAGCTGGTTCATGGTTTGTTTTCCGCTCATTGAGAGTCCAGATGTAGAACGTTTTTGGGAGATGGTAAGTGTTGGGGAAATGTGGTTCTCTGTCTATAGGTAAGCTCTGTAGGTTTTTGGTCGCCATTGGCCAAATATTTTTCATGTAGGGTGCGGCCATGTGAATTTGATAATTGACTTATGGGAGACTCTGCACCGGCTTGTTGAAGGCTGGCGGAGTGTGTGGGATGTGTGTTTAAAGGGACTGTGGTTTGTTGCCATGCACATTTGGTTGGTGATTGGCCTCGTCTAGAGCTGGCTGTCCGGACCGAGGAGGCTGTCTGGAAACAAGGTATTGATAGTGAAATAAAATGGTTATTCCACTTTCAAGGGTGGAAGTAGTAGTTGTGTTGAACTTGAAATATGTGATCTAGTAAAATAGTACAGCACAAAAACAAATGAGACAAAGGTGATTTGATTGAATGTTAACATAACTAATTTGGAGAAAAATGTATTGTCAAAATGCAGAACAGTAAAGATGTATCTGCGAAAATAAAAGTTTCCAATCTATTGTGTGTTTGTAAATAACAATCCAAAATGAAAAAAGGACAGAGGGAAAATCGGAGCAGTACCAAGAACTGCATATAACAAAGAAGAGGCTGTGGTTAGCACAAAATACAACAAGAAGAAAAACAGTCAAAACAAGTTAGCAGTAAAGACCTCAGGAGGTTTGAACAGGGATAACTGACAGGGATGAAAGCGAAAAATAATTGAGGCCTCAGTGGTCTTTTCAAGGAGAAGAGATGATTTATGTTTGCTTGTTTGAATCTCCCTCGATGTTTAGAGTGTTAATCTTTTGGGTAGGATGTATTAATCTTTTCTTGCAAAGTCAATTACACAAAACAGACACATTGAAGCTAAGTAAACATGGATAAAATAGTCTAAACAAAAAAGCTGTTATTGAAAGAGTGTTTCCTTGTAAAAACAGGAACAGCTTTCTTAGTCTAAAGTCATAGTAATAACTGTGTGTGTGTGTGTGTGTGTGTGTGACTGGGGAAGAAGCCAACGGAAAGAGTGAATGATGATTTTGTAACTGTACAGACGGAAATGGGTTTGGTAGTTCGATTTGTGTAAATTTAGGATTTTTTGAATTTTTTGAAAATATTAGCAAAAATGATAATTATGGTTTAACATGTTTAATTTAGAACATATTGGTGCTATATAGTGGGTTATAAAACCCACTAAGGGTGGATTGTTGTATATTATCTAAATAAAACCTGTAAATTAAACAATAGAAATTATGCACATATTTGTAATAGCAAAGAAATAGGATGGCAGAAAAGGACTAGGTTATTTTCTCTTAGAAAACAGAGACTCACAGCCATGCCAAATCACCTGTTAGGTTAACCATACATTTGAGTCAACAAGAAGGCTGTTAACTGGCCTCAGTCTAAATGGTGACAGATGGCCAAAAGCTACCTTGAGATGTACGGAGGGGAAACACTGAATACAGCTGAGGGAGGTCAGATTACCTCTAAAAATTTAGTTAGGTTAAACATTGCCATACGCATGGCAAGAATTGTAAAACTCAGCCTTGGTAAGAGCTGTAACGGAGTCGCACGTTATTTGTGAAAGTTAATTAGTTATTAGGTCAGGGAAGGACAAATGTGGATAGCCTTCAAATAAGCTGAGACCAGCAGAAAAACGTGTTTGTGTAAGGTTTAGAAGAGATTTTATGATTACACAGCCCCACAGTTCAAAGGAAGGGTGATCGTTTCATACAGATGTACTGAGACCACAGGATGAAAACCATATAGGAGACCACTCCTTAACTTACTGAAAAGTGTCTTCAATTAACAATGCATATAGGCCAACAAGTCAATATCTATGGCAAGGCTAAAATATTTATAGTCTAAAATGTAAAGTTAGAAATTACAATAACCACACGATTGTAATTAATCTGATAAAGTCTTTTTCAGGTATAATAGCAGGTACAAACACTAATAAAAGAAGCGAGGGGTTGGTCTTTGAAAATTACCAAACAATATATATGTGGCTATGGTGGAATTGATACGTGTACTGTTTAACCAGGATAAAATTAATCTCCTCTGATACGGGGAGGAGGAGTGTCTGAACCAAACTTCCCCAGTTATCAAACTAGCCACAGAACCGTGATTGGATGAGCCAGTTGTGAGCGTCATAGGGAGGACGTTTGTGGGAGGCGGGTCCAGCAGGGTTTTAAGGCACTGTGGCAGGAGGAGAAGAGAGAGAGACGCTGGGAAGACGATCCTGAGAGGAGGAAAACGAGCGCCCCCGCGCTGCGTCAGGAAATCGCGGAGAAGAGTTGCCTTGGCAACCACCAGACTCCGCCGAGACGGAATCAAGCGCTCCCAGCTTGGAGAATCACGGAGACCAGGGTTGCCGAGACAACCAACCCCAGGAGAAGAACGCTCTGACGGCCGCAGCTGATCCGAGCATGGACCAACTGCCTCATCAAAGAGAAAATTAGATATACCAAGAAGACCATGTACGTGTTTGATTCATAGAGATGTTTTATTAAGAATGGAAATAAACACTGCAGTTTGTTTGATTCAGACCACCTAGTCTGCGTTTTCCTTAATAGAACTGAACCACCTGAAATGCAAGCAATGCAGAGAGAAGGGTAAAAGACTATACGATCACAGAACTTAGATATAAATGGAGTGAAAGATACTTCACTAACAAAAAAAATGTCCAGACATATTGATATATCAGTGCTACATTGACGATATATTCATTATTTGGACAGGGAGTGAAGAGTCACTGGAGGCATTTCATAAGTATCTCAACACAGCTAACTCCAATTTGAGCTTCACTCTAGAGGCCAGCCCCAGCAGCATCAGTTTCTTGGATGTTTTGGTCATCAAGGAGGGGAACACTATACACATACAGATTTATTTCGCAAGCCTACTGACAAACACTTTACTACATGGTGACAGTTTCCATCCCACCCACCTCATTAACACTTTGGATGCCACGCCCGAGATTTCTCGGGTCTACCCCCCGACCGTTGAATGCCGTTGGAGATCCAGGCACCGCCGGCGCTCAGATGTGAAAAAAGCGCCCCCCTATCGTCTCCCAGATGGTAAATCACCCTTTTGGATTGGACTCAATGAAAGTGAGAACGGATTTCTGACTCCACATTTTACTTCTCACTGATGTAACCGGGGTCTACCAGAGTTCATTCTGGAACCTTGGTGCCACGGCGAATATGTGTTATACTGTACACACGGTGGATCAATACAATTATCGATTTTTTCGAATGGTAATCAGGAATTCTAATATACCATTTGGATACCATCTGATGTCAGGTAAGGAATCTATGTTATCAGTCTTAGGATAATCAGACTCGTTTTCAGGGAGATACAGTATAAGCGTTTCCACTATATGATATTGCTGTTTCACTGTAAAAGCCATCAGGAAATAAGAGCAGCGATTATCAGCGCGCGGCACGAGCGTGCGTGCGCACACATATACTATCGATCATCTAGCGTTTATTTGAAAACGATTAATAAATAGGCCGACAAATGACAACGTTCTGGAATATTCCAGTAAAAGACGATTATCACCATAGGGATGTTTTTTCCGCGAAAACTAGTGATTTTCAAAATGCTATCAAACGGAAATGAAGCAATAAAAAAACAATCTGCCTTGACAATGTTGACTGGAAAATGAGTCTTTGATAAGCGACGGGAAGATTAGACACATAGCCATAATTTAAAACATAGATTAGGCGATATTAAGTTAACATTGGAGTGGGTTTGGGCATCAAGGGGGTAAAAAGGAAAACACGGCGTGGCATCCAAAGTGTTAAGAGCCTCCCGGTCAGCCAGTTTCACAGAGCCAGGAGAATCTGCAGCCTTGATAGTCTATATCAGAGACAGTCCACAGACCTGAGCAGGAGATTCCAGGAGAGAGGGTATCCTACAGAATGGATATATAGAGCTGCTAACCGCTTTGATGTGGCCACACAGGATGAATGCCTGCAACCTAGCATTAGACCCACTAAGGACTAATGTAATGTGTGTATATATGTCAGAGAATCAGCCCCTTGCGTCCTTAGTGTATAGCATATGACATGGTGTATGTTTGTTCATTGATGTGACAGAGTCTGGCAACATACTGTTTGTGTTCTTTTTATTTATTTTTTATTTTCTTTGTGTTTGTGATTTGTCTTGATGTGTGTTTGTGAAACTATAAAAACTGAACATAAAATATTATAAGACCCACTAAGGACCAGTCCCTGCTGTGCTGCACTACATATTCTCCTGTAGGTTTTGAATTCACAAAGATCCTACATAAACACTGCCACATCATCAACTGTGATCCCAAACTCCAATCTGTCTTCAAGGAACCTCCCACCATAGTCTACAAACGCCCCCCCCCCCCAACCTGAGAAACCAACTAGTGAGATCCTACAGCCCACCCACTGCTCACAGACCCACGTTCCTAGATAACACCCCAGATGGGAACTACAAGTGTGGCAACTGTGCACAATGTGGGTACACTGTTAAGAGCAAGACCTACACACATCCACCTAATGGTAAAACCCTCAGAGTTTGTGGCTTCATCACCTGCAGCTCCACTCATGTCATCTACCTCATAAAATGTCCGTGTGGCCTGAGCTATGTAGGCAACACCAACCGGCAACTCAAAACAGGCATCAGCGAACACCGCAGCAACATCAGATGTGGTGATGAACATAACCCGGTTGCAGTACACTTTAGACAGGCAGGACACAATATCAGCACATTAAGATACACAGGCATTTAAAAAGGTAGAGAGACCAGCCAGAGGCGGAGACCATGGCAAACTACTTTTGCAGAGAGAGACCTACCATATACACACCTATGGCCCCTCTTGGACTTAATGAAGAGTTTGATATTAAACCCTTCCTGTAAACACACATTCTGTCTCGTTCTGTTTTTAAGGTTTCTCATTATATATTTTTTTCTCTATTTTACATGTGAAAGTGTGTTACATCTAACTACTACTGTTATTGTAACTATGTATGTTCTAACACTTAAGCTGTAATATGTTTTGTAAATTTGTAGCCTATAGGCTAATTTATTTAAACCGTGACCTGGTTCATACCCTAATATGTATATATACCCCCCCCCCCTTTCACATGTTGACCTGGTTCATCCCCTAGTATGTATATATAGCCACCCCCTTTCACTTGTTGACCTGGTTCATCCCCTAGTATGTATATATACCCCCCCCCCCTTTCACATGTTGACCTGGTTCATCCCCTAGTATGTATATATAGCCCCCCCCCTTTCACATGTTGACCTGGTTCATCCCCTAGTATGTATATATAGCCCCCCCCCCCCCTTCACATGTTGACCTGGTTCATCCCCTAGTATGTATACCCCCCCCCCTGTCACATGTTGACCTGGTTCATCCCCTAGTATGTATATATACCCCCCCCCCCCTTTCACATGTTGACCTGGTTCATCCCCTAGTATGTATATATAGCCCCCCCCTTTCACATGTTGACCTGGTTCATCCCCTAGTATGTATACCCCCCCCCCCCCTTTCACATGTTGACCTGGTCCATCCCCTAGTATGTATATATAGCCCCCCCCCCCTTCACATGTTGACCTGGTTCATCCCCTAGTATGTATACCCCCCCCCCTGTCACATGTTGACCTGGTTCATCCCCTGGTATGTATATATAGCCCCCCCCCCCTTTCACATGTTGACCTGGTTCATCCCCTAGTATGTATACCCCCCCCCCCCCCCCTTTCACATGTTGACCTGGTTCATCCCCTAGTATGTATACCCCCCCCCCCCTTTCACATGTTGACCTGGTTCATCCCCTAGTATGTATATATACCCCCCCCCCCTTTCACATGTTGACCTGGTTCATCCCCTGGTATGTATATATAGCCCCCCCCCCCCCTTTCACATGTTGACCTGGTTCATCCCCTAGTATGTATATATAGCCCACCCCCTTCACATGTTGACCTGGTTCATCCCCTAGTATGTATATATAGCCCCCCCCCCCCCCTTTCACATGTTGACCTGGTTCATCCCCTAGTATGTATATATAGCCCACCCCTTTCACATGTTGACCTGGTTCATCCCCTAGTATGTATATATAGCCCCCCCCCCCCCCTTTCACATGTTGACCTGGTTCATCCCCTAGTATGTATATATAGCCCACCCCTTTCACATGTTGACCTGGTTCATCCCCTAGTATGTATATACCCCCCCCCCCCCCCTTTCACATGTTGGTGACACTTGAAAAAGGCCACAGGCCGAAACGTTGTGTTATTGAATTAAACTTGGGAACACTGCAGACGGTGTGCTGACTTCGTTTTACAACTTTTTGTATTCCTATATGCACATAGGTATTTTTATATATATATGTGTGTGTGTGTGTGCATATGTGTGTGTGTGTGTGTGTGTGTGTGTGTGTGTGTGTGTGTGTGTGTGTGTGTGTGTGTGTGTGTGTGTGTGTGTGTGTGTGTGTGTGTGTGTGTGTGTATATATATATTAGAGCTGGGCCGTTAACGGCGTTAACGTGCTGCGTTAACGCGATACTAGTATTGCGCGATAATATAATTGACGCAGTTAATCTAAAAAAAAAAAAAAAAAATTATATATATATTAGAGCTGGGCCGTTAACGTGCTGCGTTAACGCGATACTAGTATCGCGCGATAATATAATTGACGCAGTTAATCAAATTTTTTTTTTTTTTTTTTTTTTTTACCTTTATTTACCCAGGGTAGGTTTGCTGAGCACAGATGCTCTTTTTCAGGAACGCCCTGCTTCACATTCACACAGTTCCATTCACACCTGGGAGCTGCCCAATACAACCACAGTTGACACCATTGGCCACTGAGCAACTCCACTGGAGCAGTTGATTTGCATTGGCAGGGTTTGGCCCTGTCTGGCACCCAACGGGAAAATATTATAGGCACTATAAGTAGACACCGCTACATAAAACAAGCTGGTCTGCCTGAGTGACTGGTGGAAGAAGGAGAAATAGAGATTGGACTGATTGAGTCAAGCCATGTCACATAGTTCAAGTTTGAAATGCTTCTTTCTGTTTTGCTCCTGAGAGTGTGCTAGATACTGTACTGTACTGGTAATATTATTTATTTGTGTTAACTTCTGAATAAAACAACTTATTAAACACAAGTACATCTTATTGAACATTATTTTGATATTTCATTAACCAATTATCATAGCAAAACAGCTTTTTCAAACAGTCTGTAATGCATTTTGGAAACGGGAGATGGGCTCATGGTGTAATGGGCCACCTGGCCTGAGAAACATAAGGAGAAAAGAAAAAGTAAGGACTTACTTCTGGTCATTATTTGGGTAGAACACACATATTTTGAATGCCTTCGGCAGATTTATCTTAATTTTTTTGTAGCCATTTTAATCTAGATTAATCTAGATTAAATCCAGGATTGCAGATAGATTAATCTAGATACATTTTTTTTATCTATGCCCACCTCTAATATATATATGTATATGTATGTATGTGTGTGTGTGTGTGGGGGGGGGGGCGGTTGTTTGCAGTCACACTCAGGGAGCGAGGATCAGAGAACAGATACATCAAGAAGCACCAGGCCAGACATTTAATACAGCTGATAACAGCAATACATGTAATACATGAGAGTAAAGTGCTGAGAGAGAGAGAGAGAGAGAGAGAGAGAGAGAGAGAGAGAGAGAGAGAGAGAGAGAGAGAGAGAGATAGAGAGAGAGAGAGAGAAAGAGAGAGGGAGGGAGAGAGAGAGGGAGAGAGAGGGAGAGAGAGACAGCGAGAGATAGAGAGAGAGAAAGGGGGTAGATGGAGAGAGAGGAGAGAGCAAATAATAAATAAATAATAAGACAGTTCCAAATCCAGCACTCTCTCACCTCCTTGGGATTTAGACATGATCTCAGTATTCATAACCGTCATGCTCCTAATAATGATCTAATTTCAACCCTGAAAAACACATGCATACACACACGCACGCACGCACACACACACACACACACACACACACACACACACACACACACACACACACACACACACACACACACACACACACACACACACACACACACACACACACACACACACACACACACACACACACACACACTCCTTTCCGTCATCATTTTGCATCTAAATCGTAATTGACAGTCAGGCTCATTAGCCATGGGAGTCACTGAGTCTCTGTGTGTGTGTGTGTGTGTGTGTGTGTGTGTGTGTGTGTGTGTGTGTGTGTGTGTGTGTGTGTGTGTGTGTGTGTGTGTGTGTGTGTGTGTGTGTGTGTGTGTGTGTGTGTGTGTGTGTGTGTGTGTGTGTGTGTGTGTGTGTGTGTGTGTGTGTGTGTGTGTGTGTGTGTGTGTGTGTGTGTGTGTGTGTGTGGCAGACAGGCCGTCCTGTCACCAGTAGATTGTATTTGGTTGTTGTTGTGATGCGTTACGCCTTCTCCTCCCAGACTTGCAGGCAGACTATACTGAGTATTCTGGTTTTTGTATCACGACTCACAGGATAATTGGGAAGGGATCTTAGTCTATGGTCACAGGCACGCACACAGACACACATTGTACCGTGTCTGGCTGTGTGTTAACTTGTTAGTATTAAATAATTACACCAGGATAGCTTAGCTTAGCAAAGAGCTACTCAGAAGTTAACTTGTTAGCATTAAATAATTACACCGGGATAGCTTAGCTTAGCAAAGAGCTACTCAAACGTTAACTTGTTAGCATTAAAGAATTACACCAGGATAGCTTAGCTTAGCAAAGAGCTACTCGGACGTTAACTTGTTAGCATTAAAAAATCACACCAAGATAGCTTAGCTTAGCAAAGAGCTACTCGGACGTTAACTTGTTAGAATTAAATAATTACACCAGGATAGCTTAGCTTAGCAAAGAGCTACTCGGACGTTAACTTGTTAGAATTAAAGAATTACACCAGGATAGCTTAGCTTAGCAAAGAGCTACTCGGACGTTAACTTGTTAGAATTAAATAATTACACCAGGATAGCTTAGCTTAGCTTAGCAAAGAGCTACTCAGACGTTAACTTGTTAGAATTAAAGAATTACACCAGTTACACCAATTAGACCAATTACACAAATGGGGGACCCTGATGTAAACAAGACGAAAGTATTTCTCTGGTCTGCATCCCCTTAACAATTGTGTGTATTGAGCTGTACTGTATTGTACCCATTCTGCAATCTGTTTATAAAATGTTCAATCAATCAATCAATCAATCAATCAATAGCTTAGCTTAGCAAAGAGCTACTCAGACGTTAACTTGTTAGCATTAAAGAATCACACCAGGATAGCTTAGCTTAGCAAAGAGCTACTCAGACAGTGTTGCTGTTGGGATTTCACACCCATTTATTATCAAAACATACTGTTAGGTTATGGCCATACGATGCCTGTTCATACAGCTCTATATTCTCTCAACATACATGTAGATCGACATATAGATTTACAGACACGAGCCACATCGTTACTAGAGAAGACAAGTTAATGTTGTGCCGGACAGCAGGTAGACAGGAAGTGAAGTCACCCGAACAACTGCCTCTTTGAACTGCTGCGGTCAGGCAAGCGATACCGGAGTCTCAAGGCGAGCACAGAAAGACTCAGAAGAAGCTTCTATCCCCAGGCCATCAGGCTGCTCAACGAACAATGAACACTACACAACAACCATCAAACGCATATAGCACACACATCCACACGCACACACTCACTTTAAACAAACACACTGTAGCACCCACTCCCCACACTTTATAGCACACACTCACTTTAAACAAACACACTGTAGCACCCACTCCCCACACTTTATATTTATTGATAAAGGATTGCACTACAACTCGTACACCTTACTGTAAATTGTACCTAAATTGTACCTCATCCCATTTCTTGTACCTAAATTGTACCTCATCCCATTTCTGCTTTGCACTATATAGTATTGTATATTAGTACACTGCATAGTATTGTATATTATGGTAACTCAGTTACGTCTATTCTGCATCGATCATTGTACATATGTCTATACTGAACACTGTGACCTCATTTTCTACTTCTAATTTACATGCTATACTATGTTATTTGATACTATCTTGTCTAGCACAGTCTCTGGAGCGTAACAGTAAGAAGCATTTTGTATGAAAGTATTCTGTACTTCTGTATGACAACTATTAAAGAAACTTGAAACTTGAAACTTGAAAACTTGAAGTGAGTCACTGGCTCAAGTTAAATCTAATGGAACCTGTTGCTACATCAAGTACAAACAGCAGCACCACCTAGTGACCAGAACATGCCACTGCATCTAAATAATAACAAAAATATAGGAGGCAACACATAGGTTACACCACACACACACACACACACACACACACACACACACACACACACACACACACACACACACACACACACACACACACACACACACACACACACACAGAGACACACACACACACACACACACACACACACACACACACACACACACACACACACACACACACACACACACACACACACACACACACACACACACACACACACACACACACACACACACACACACACACACACACACACACACACACACACACACACACACACACACACACACACACACACACACACACACACACACACACACACACACACACACACACACACACACACACACACACACACACACACACACACACACACACACACACACACACACACACACACACACACACACACACACACACACACACACACACACACACACACACACACACACACACACACACACACACACACACACACACACACACACACACACACACACACACACACACACACACACACACACACACACACACACACACACACACGATGTGGCCCCAACAGTACATCTCGTGTATGGCTACTGGGTCTGCAGACAGGAACAGTTGTTGGTGAAATTCTAATTTAATTAGTTCTCTTGGGTCACAAAGTGCAGGGATATAATGAGCCGGCCACAAGCCTTTAGCAGACGGGCTGTTTTAATCTGTGCTTTAATAATTCAGACCCACTTTACATGGTTTGAAAAAGGCTGCAGGACTAATGCAGTGAGCAGCCAGACGCACACACACACACACACACACATTGTGAAACCCATACTTTCTGGGTCTGCTGAAGTGTGGACAGTAAATCCACTTATCATTTCCAGTTGTCTTCATTGGAAATACTGCAGGTAATATCCTATTATTCCAACAGGCGTTTATTTATTCATGATCACATCATGTTTCCTCATTTAGCCCAATTAAAACTGTTAGAGGAATCAGAGGGTGCTCGTTTCTGGAGCGTTTTGAACGAAGGTTTTGAACGAAGGTCCAGGTCCAGTAGCTCCAGGGATTTGAGAAGCACCTTTTAAACTAATTCTGTTCTATCCTGCATTAGTACTGGTTGACTTATAACTTCCTAGAATTTCCCCCAAACAATTCCTTTTTGGGTGTTGAATAACAGTGAAGGGAAGAGATCGCCTTGTGATGGTTCCACCTGTAGCCAGGAGCTGGTCAGACACCACCACTGTGAGGGGGTGGGGCCTTGTGAGGAGGGCGGGGGCCGGCGAGGGGGGCGGGGCCCGGTGAGGGGGGTGGGGCCCTGTGAGGGGGGCAGGGCCTTGTGAGGGGGGCAGGGGCCGGTGATGGGGGTGGGGCCCTGTGAGGGGGGCGGGGCCCTGTGAGAGGTCAGATACCATCACACTCTGACCCCAGGAGCTGGTCAGACACCATCACACTCTGACCCCAGGAGCTGGTCAGACACCATCACACTCTGACCCCAGGAGCTGGTCAGACACCATCACACTCTGACCCCAGGAGCTGGTCAGACACCATCACACTCTGACCCCAGAAGCTGGTCAGATACCATCACACTCTGACCCCAGGAGCTGGTCAGATACCATCACACTCTGACCCCAGGAGCTGGTCAGACACCATCACACTCTGACCCCAGGAGCTGGTCAGATACCATCACACTCTGACCCCAGGAGCTGGTCAGATACCATCACACTCTGACCCCAGGAGCTGGTCAGACACCATCACACTCTGACCCCAGGAGCTGGTCAGACACCATCACACTCTGACCCCAGGAGCTGGTCAGACACCATCACACTCTGACCCCAGGAGCTGGTCAGACACCATCACACTCTGACCCCAGGAGCTGGTCAGACACCATCACACTCTGACCCCAGGAGCTGGTCAGACACCATCACACTCTGACCCCAGGAGCTGGTCAGACACCATCACACTCTGACCCCAGGAGCTGGTCAGACACTATCACACTCTGACCCCAGGAGCTGGTCAGATACCATCACACTCTGACACCTGTAGCAGTATCTAATCCGAGCAATGTCCTTAGTGAATGGCTCGTAAAGACGGAGCAGATACCGCACACTAAAGTTAAGGGTGCTATTACCACCGTGCAATCCATTCTTTGTGAATTCACCAGTGTTACGGACGGTGTCCTTATGTATGTATATAGAGGGAGTAATGTATCTTATGTTGTATATATAGGCATGTTTTGTTTGTTGTTGTCTTGTCTCCCTCTTGTGTCTACATATCCCACTCTCAGGTTCCCAGTTGCAGCAGCAGCTGGTCAATCAGCAACTCACCCCGGTGCAGCGGCAGGTGAAACTGATTCTTCAATCAACATCCACTCTCCCTTCATATACCCTTTGTGTTTCAGTGTTAGTTAGCTCCCTGGTTCGTTTGGTGGTGTGGTAATTATACTTGGTCTGTGGTTGTGGTAATTATACTTGGTCTGTGTCTGTGTGGGAGCTCATCTTTGTGTATCTTCAGTATAGAGCTGCTGAAGGCTCTGGCACTTTGTGCTGTCAGTTAGTTTAGGACTTTAGTATAGTTTTGTGCTGTTTGTGTGTTGTATAGAGCTGTGGCCTGTTTGGCAGTAGTTTGTTATTTGTACATTTCTGTTTTGTTCCTAACTTGTATATTTGTTTGTCACCCAGCCTATGGTGATTGTTTTCTTGTTATTAATCTTTTGTTTCGCACACAGGGACATTGAGGGCAGGAAGATACCCTGGGTCTACATCTGCATCACGTAGGAGAACTACTGTTAAAGACACCAGCTTTAGAGTGAGCACCACCACCTGTACTTTGGGGCGTCCGCGCCTGTAAAGGGGGGGGTGGGTTTTTGTTTCTTTTTATTTTTTGTATTTTATTTTTTTATTATTTTTTAAACAAACACATAAACAAACATGACAACACACAATAGGATATACAAATACACATATGCTCCAGCTCGTACCCCCCTCTCCCGGACCCCCCATTGGATAATCCAACCATTATAATTTGTTCCTAACCAGACACTACCATTATATGCTGGCTTTTATTCTCTCCACCACTTCTAACCACATTGCCATTTTGGATTCATTGAGACCCAAAATTCTAGCTGTTGATATTTCTTGATAAATCGCATCGAGATATGTAAGAATCCAGACCTTACGGCAAATTTTTTCCGGTTGAAACCATCGTGATGCTATCAGCTTTTTAGCCACTGTGATACCGGATAAAACCAATCTCTTTAGCTGTGGAGGTACTGCATGCTCAAAGACATCATTCAGCAGTAATACAGAGGGGTGTACAGGTATATCCAGAGTTAAGAGATTTGACAATTGCTGGGTCACTTCTTTCCAAAATATCTTAACTGGTGGGCAGTCCCAGTACATGTGCATAAATGTCCCTTCATCCCCATTTGTACATAAGGAGCATTTGGAGTCTTGTTTAAGACCCATTTTGTTCAGTCTTATAGGAGTTAAGTATGTCCTGTGAATATAGTTAAGATTGATTTGTTGATGGTCCGGGTTCCTTGATGCAAGGCGTACATTTGCCCAGGCTTCTTGCCAGTCAAAGTCTATCTCCAGGTCTGGTATATCCCTCCTCCAGACTGAGTCTAGATGTAGGGTTTCATACGAGGCCGTTAGTAATTGATGATAAAAATCTGAAACAAAACCGCTCGATGTCTCTCTTTCATAGAAGAATTTGTGGTATCTGTGGTGTACAATTGGTATCCTTAATGGAACACCGTGAGCCTTCAAACATGCCAATAACTGTGCGTAAAAATAATATGAGGACTTGGTGAGATTACATTTTTTGCATATCTCATCAAAACTACAAAAACCCTGTTTGTTGAAAACGTCTCCTAATGTGTGTATGCCTTGCTTTTCCCATCTAGGGAATCTTATAGGTTGTTTTCCAATCAAGAGTGCATTGTTATTGAATAAGGGAGTATGATTATGCCATGTATGTGGGATAGAGTCTTTTTTTTGTGTTTCACGCCATATCCGGATTGCATGAGTGATTATGGGGCCAAATTTCCGTTCGCATTGCTTAATTGATAATTTGGTGTACACTATGTCCTTCAGCCTATGTGGAGCTACTATATTTTCTTCTAAATTTCTCCAGGATACTGATGCTTGGGGATCAAACCATGTTGTCAGTGGTCTTAAAGTGTATGCCTTAAAATAGTGGTGGAAATCTGGAAATGCCATACCACCGTCTGCTTTGTTTCTCTGTGCGGTGGATCTTTTTATACGTGGTGGTTTGTTATTCCAAATAAATTTGTATGTGGAGGAGTGTAATTCTTTCCAGTAACCCTTTGGAGGGGGTAACGGTAGCATTGAGCTGAAGAAGTTGATTCTAGGTAGGACGTCCATCTTAATTATTGATATTCGTGCTTGTACTGAGTTTTTAAGTTTTGACCACCTGACAAGGTCGTATTTGATTTTGTTTTGGATTTTTATGTAATTGTGCTTCACCGTTTGGCTTATGGTAGGGAATATTTCAACTCCCAAACATCTAAAGTGTTTTACCATCGGTATCTCTTCTGGGAGGGTTATATTTCTTTTTGCAGGGGCGTTAAGTGGGAGGAAGGCCGACTTCGGCCAATTTATCCTAAATCCCGATAAATCTCCAAAGTCCTCAATCAACTTGAGAATATGAGGCAATGCGGTGTTGGGGTTTTGCATGAACAGTATTACGTCGTCCGCATATAAACTAATTTTGTGTTGTGTGCCCTTGATTACGATTGGTTCTATGGATTGGGATTGTCTTATATATTGTGCTAAAGGCTCTAATGATAGATCGAATAGTCCGGGACTAAGGGGGCAACCCTGTCTGGAAGACCGTGATACTGGAAAGATTTCTTTTTAATATTTGATTTGGTGCTCACTGGTAGGTCCTCTTTGCTCTCTGTGTTGCTGATCCTCATTTGTGAAATAAATATTATTATTTATTTCAATCTGTCTCTGGCGTTTTGTGTCACTGCACCCTCACCTACCCTGTCTGTGGCCTTGTGTTGCGTCTCCCCACGGGGGTACGTAACAACCAGTTTGTTAAAAGCAATGATGCATCCAAACCCAACCCATGTACACTCTTTAAAATAAGGCTCATAAGAGGTAACGTTGTATGAACTTGTCTAAAAACTGCGCCTCTGCTCTCTAGAAGCACGAACCCCTGTCATCCCTTCTCCTTGGTAGGTATAGTACACTTTGTGGTACCCAGTGTAACCCATCCCAAATTATTTTTACTAAAATAAAACTACTCTGTACTCTTTTTAACAGACCAGCAGGGGGCTCCATACAAACAAGTGTGTGCCAGAGGGTGGAGGCTGCCAAGTTGTAAATAATTAAAACCCTTCCTCTATAGACATTTTCGGTAGCAACCATTTCCACTTTGCTAGTCTTCCTTCCACTTTCTCCACCAAACTCTCCACGTTTTTCTTGATGGTCTGGTCATCTCCTAAGAACACTCCTAGGTACCTGAAATCACCCATCTTCCACTGCATGGAATTCCACTTCCACGGTCTCATATTCTATAATAATATTTCAAATGGCATGCGTCCGGATGGCAGAATTCAGTACTGTATCTACAAAACCTTCTGTTTAATCATCATCCCTTTATTCATTTCCTTAGATTTTTTGTACACATGATCTCAAGAAGGTACTGAACTGTTTGGTCATTATTAGCATGGTGTTATTCACTGTCAAAGATGCAAAGAAAAATCATAATTCATAATCTCCTTTGTTTCATCACAATTTAAGCAAGCCTAGTAATATACACAATACTTCTGACACTGGGAATACATTCACTGAGGTCCATAGATGTCCCTAGATACCAAGAACATGCAAATGGACCTTTCAGGCAAATTTTGGGAAAATATGGCTCTGGCTTAACCCTTTCACTGCCACACTACAGCAGGTTAACCCTTTACTATTGTCGCAGTGAAAGGGTTAAACCATTTGGTAGTACGGCAGTGAAAGGGTTAACAGGTTAAATTAACACTATGTATACCATGCAACAACTAAACAACGTTTACAGCATCTATAAGAATAAACGTTAGAAAGATAGAAATATAGAACTCACTCACAAACGCTCACACACGCTTCTCTCCACGCTCGCTCCCAGCATACACTCAGAGAGAGAGAGAGAGAGAGAGAGGGAGGAGAGAGATAGAGAGAGACAGAGAGAGAGAGAGAGATAGAGAGGGAGAGAGAGAGAGACAGAGGGAGATAGAGAGAGATAGAGAGATAGAGAGAGACAGAGAGAGGGAGAGACAGAGACAGAGAGAGACAGAGAGAGGGAGAGAGATGGAGACAGAGACAGAGACAGAGAGAGGGAGAGAGACAGAGAGAGAGAGAGAGAGAGACACAGAGAGAGAGAGAGAGAGAGAGAGAGAGAGAGACAGATATTTTTTTGATTTTTTAAAGTACTTTATTTTTTACTGTATCAAAAACCTTTACAACAAGCCGTTAAAATACTTTACATCTACAAGATAAAAAAAACAATACACAACAATACAAAAAAGAATTGTAATGTTGTTAACACTTTAACTGCCGGGAAACGTCTTTTCACGTCTTTCCCGGCCATGCTCAAGGTGCTTACATCTTTTTTCGATTTTCCCCGTCTGAACTTCACCGCGAGCTTTGGGCAGAAAATTTTAACCGGAAACTGCATTTCCTCTCAAATTTCACTAGGTGGCAGTGTCCCCCTATTTTCTAACACTATCACAAGAGGGTGAATATTGTACCCCACAATGAATCTGGCATTTGATTGGCCAGCATACCTGGCCAATGTAACCACAGGTATAAAACGTTTGCGCGATCCCAGAATCGACGAGGTTTTGGAGGAGAGAGAGAGATAGAGAGATAGATAGAGCGATAGAGAGAGAGAGATTGAGAGAGATATTTGAATTGAGATCAGCCTATAGTCTATATTTATAGTGTTATACAGTATAGTTGTAACTGAGGGGTACAATTCCCTGACTGTATTGTTAGGTATGGTAATATTAAACCACTACCTCTTGTACTTTAACTTCTGGCCATCCAGTACATGATATAAATATGATGAACACTTTCCCACCTGATGAAACGAAGTCCACACAAATGTACAAATCGAATATTTAATATAGCAAAAGGTATATACAACGTTCACTTGTTTACACTTATGATTTGAAATGCACTTGTATGGCAAATGAGTATTCGTAGGTAAATCAACATTGAATGTCCAATCTCTGGTTACGCAGGGAGTAAGTATACAACCCGGTTCTTTAGGAAACTATAGCGATGGTACTTAAATGATTATAGCTGGATACACTAAGGGGGGGGGGGGGTCCCGCTGGTTGTAAGACAGTAGGAGGGGGGGGGGTGTTAGAGAAGCCGCTGGCGGTATCCCATCTGGCCGACGATTTCTTGGGAGAATTCAAAGTCTTGAACACGGTGCCCACAGAACCTCGGTCCGCAGACGAATACAGCTGGACCCTCTGGTGGACGGTAGCTGCCGGTCCACAACGGAGAGACGTGAGGCGACCTCACTGGTGTAGAGCGCCGTCTCACCTTGACTCCTCTCCGGGGGGTAGTTCCAACACTCCGCAGTGTTGGCCGTTATCCATGGAATAATCAAAGCACCCAAAGCATAATCCAAGCCGTGGAAAGCTCGCCGTCGTCCGGGTAGAGTAATCCAATGTACAGGTCCAGTCGCCCTGGCCCGGAGCTCCTCGGATGCAAGCACCACTAGTGGTCTGCCCAGCCTGGTTAAGACTCCAGATAACGTCAGGAACGATGGGGGTACTGATAACTTTATAACTCTAACCGAACGATGCACCATACATAAATAGACTATTATTAGCTTAATAGAATACGTCCAACTCGACGGTATAGTGCCAAACTATGACAATTCAACTATTAATCCACACGATATCTCAATGCCTATTCTGAGGCCAAGTAGGCCTTACTGCACCACACGTGCGTCGTGGGTGAGGCTTCGCGTCTGTTACTCGGTTGGAGGGTAAAGAACTGGACTAAAAGAAAGTTCTACTTTACTTGCGCCATATATATATGCGCTGTGAACAAATAGTACCATTCGTATTTCGTCAGACGTATTCCTACGCGGAACCGGGCTTGCCACGACATGTTGGGCGGCACGATTGAACTTGAACCTAGGGGTATGGCTGCTGGCGCCAGGTTCTCGTCCAACGGTAGAATGAAACTATTATGGGCTGTTTAGTAGACTAAAGGGATATTCAGTGCATATTGTACAAGGAATATACAGGGGATATCAAACGATATACAAATACTATTTAAATATATATATATAAATAAATATATATATTCGGTTTAATCTGATCCTTCACAACAGCCGCCCCCTAATTATTCCCACCTAATTAGCTAAGCAGAGACAGATTAACCGCACTGACTACCACTCAAGGTCCGCTGTAAGGGTCAGTCAACTCACAAAGTCATGGGGTCATGGTCATCATCGATAGTATCTGGGAGTCGGGGCAGTTCTATTAGCCTCGCCACGGGTCGTGTGTAAGTGCGCCCTTGGACGAGTACTTCAGCTGCTCGGACCTTGCCATCGGCACCGGTGATCACTTTGCTTACGCGGCCAGCCGGCCACATAGCTCTGGGTAGTGACTGGTCGATAATCATAACGACTGTTCCTTCTGTCAAATTGTCTCTCTCTTTTACCCACTTCTGGCGGGTCTGTAGAGACGGTAGGTAGTGGAGTAGGAAGCTGCTCCAAAACTTGTCAGCTAGTACTTGACTGTACCTCCACATTCTTCGGCCGTTCGCTTCTTCAGGCCTGTACATTGTCTGGGGTAGCGCGGGGTCCAGCCGCCCCATTAAGAGTGTGTTGGGGGTGACTGGGTCGACATCTGCTACATCACTGGAGACGTAACCGAGGGGCTTTGAGTTCAATACTCCCTCGATCTCCGTGAGGACTGTCATTAGGACTTCCTCCGCCACAGTCTGGGCCCCAAGCACGGCGTACAGGGCTGTCTTTATAGAACGTACTTCTCGTTCCCAGGTTCCACCGAAGTGGGGTGCGTTCGGGGGATTAAACTGGAAGTCAATCTGGGATGGAGCTAGGTGGGTCTTAAGTTCTGGGCCCATAGCTTGGAAGCTCTCTCTCAGCTCTCTTTCTCCGCCTTTGAAGTTTGTCCCGTGATCAGACAACAATGTAGACGGTTTTCCTTTCCGTGATGTGAATCTTCGGAAGGCCATAAGGAATGAGTCTGTGCTCATGGTCGGAAGGAGCTCGATATGTATCGCTCTGGTGGTCATGCATTTGAATACAATACCCCACCGCTTCTCGGTTCCTCTTCCTCTCTTTATATACAGCGGGCCAAAACAGTCCATGCCTGTGGAGTGGAATGGCTTGTCGCCGAGTCGGAGGCGACAGGGAGGTATGTCAGCCATCCGTGGTATGCTGGGCTGCGCGCGCCACTTTCGGCAGTCTAGACAGGTTCGCTGGAAGCGTTGCACCGCTTCTCTTCCTTGGAGTATCCAATAGCGACGTCTGATCTCCGCGAAGACTCTCTCTGCTCCTGCGTGGTGTACATCCTCGTCGTATTTCTTTATGATCAGCTCTGTGACCTTGTGTCGGCTGTTCAAGACTATCGGGTACTTAATGTCATCCGGTAGATCGGGGGCTCTCCGCAGGCGACCACCCACTCTGATGAGATTATGGGCGTCACTCTCGGGTGCCAGGTGGAGCAGTCTGCTGTCTGATGGGACGGGCTTTCCTCCCTGTAGGCAGTCCAGCTCATCGGGGAACGAGTCTCTCTGGGCTCGTTGTAGTAGAAGAAGTTCTGCTTCTTCGTAGTCAGCTGCTGACATGTCAGTGGTGGACTGAATCTCTGGGTGGTGCCACAGGAATGTCCTCTGCTGCGCACTCTCTAGGGTAATGCAGTCATCTATGTTGGGGTCTGTGGAGGCGACTGTGCTCAGTCCACAGAACATAGGTTTCTTGTTCTCAGCCTCTTCGTTACCTGCTTCCCGTGGGGTGGGCGTAGGCCACTCTCCTTCCGGGAGCTTGAGGAATTCTGGTCCGTCACTGTAGATGTTGCGACGGGTGAGGTCATCCAGAGACATTCCCCGGGTGATGACGTCAGCTGGGTTGTGTTTGGTGTCCACATACCGCCAGCTCGCTGCTTCTGTTAACTCTTGAATCTCGGTGACTCTGACTCCCACGAAGACTTTATATCTGCATGAATCAGACTTGATCCATGTGAGTACTGTCGTGGAATCTGACCACAAGATTGTTCTGTGCACCGGAATGGTGAGTTCACGTTGGATTAACGTGGCTAGATGCGCTCCTGCTAGGGCTGCGCAGAGCTCTAGACGCGGGATAGATTGTTGCTTTCGTGGGGCTATTCTTGAGCGGGCCAGGATGAAAGCGCTGTGTATCTTTCCTTCCTTCTCTTGGGCACGCAAGTAGGCCGACGATCCATAGGCTACTTCGGAGGCGTCGCTGAAGACGTGTAGATCAATCTTGCATGTCTCTGGCCTCACTGTGGATGGGAAGTAGCTGCGGCGTATATTGACGCCTGGGAGTGAGCGGAGTTCCGTCTCCCACTCTCTCCGTGTTGAGGCAAGGTGTGCGGGTATTGGGTCGTCCCAGCCCTGGTCCTTGTCCCATAGTGCTCGTACAATCATCTTTGCCCTGGTGGTGTAAGGTAGAATACATCCCAACGGGTCATATTGTCTGGCGAGTGTTCTGTACACACTCCGTCTGGTGGTCGGTGTAGCCGTCGACCTTCCCTGCTCTGGAGTCAAGGGTTTGTGTCTATAGTGGAGCGAGTCTGTTTTGAAGCGCCAGACTAGTCCTAGTGTCATTTCTTGGGCTTCTCCTGGGATGGTCGCCATCCAGGTCTCGCTGCTGGCAGCCTTGTCCGCGGGGGAGAGGCTGCGCAATACGTGCGGGTCACTGCTGGCCCACTGCCTGAGACGTGGACAACTGTTTACAAAGCCGCCTTTGATCAGGGAGGCGCGTAACTTGATTAGGAGAGCCTCGGCTTCTTCTTGAGTCGAAACGCTTTGTAAACAGTTGTCCACGTAGAAACTGTTCTTCACACTGTGTCGGACCTCTTCATCTGCTGTTGGGTCCTCTGCGACGTGTTTCTGTAGTGCAAATGTAGCACAGCACGGGCTGCATGTGGTTCCGAAGGGGAGTACTTCCCACTGGTAGATGGCTGGGTTCTCATCTCCGATCCTCTCTCTCCATAGGAACCGCAGCATGGGGCTTGTCCTCCTCTACTAGTCTCACCTGCAGGAACATCCCTTTGATATCCCCGCTGATAGCCACCTTGTCCTGGCGGAAGCGCAGTAGCACGCCTAGTAGGGAGGGGCCGAGTGTGGGGCCGGGCAAGAGCTCTTTATTCAGATTTTGGGATCCGATCTGGTAGCTGCAGTTAAACACAATGCGATCCTTGCCGTTGTGGTGGACCTTGTGATGCGGCACGTACCATGATTCGGTCGTCTGATCGGCCTCTTTAATGTCAATCTTTGTTACGTGTCCCGCTGTGATTAGCTTCTCAATCTCAGCGCGGTACACACGCTCTTGAGCGGGGTCTTTGGCTAGGCGCCGCTCCGTGTTCAATAGATAGCGCTCCGTGGCGTCTTTCTTTGCGTGAAAGGTGGGCATTCCCTCTCGCCTCAGGAGTGGAGTTGCGTATCTCATCACTCCGCCGACTGTGACTCTCTTTGTCCCCTGCTCGAGTAGGTTGATGGCGTAAATGTCTTCTTTAGAACGAATATCTTTCTTTTCGTTCTTAAAGGGCATTGTCTCTAGTGTCCATAGCCTCTCGACATGCTGCAGGAGAGTGGTGTCTTCTTCTGTCGTTCTGGAGTGGAGGCAGCTAGTGGCTGCTGTTCGGTTGAGAGATTTAGCGAGGGGGCCTTGTAGTGTCCACCCTAGGCGGGTCTCGACTGCTGCAGGACAGCCTCGGGGTCCTGTATGGACCCGGTCAATCGGGACTATGAGTTCTGCATGGTCGGAGCCTATCAGCAGGGTCGGGGTAGCGCCGTCTATGAGCGGGATAGGTAATTGACGCAGGTGCACATATTTATCCATCAACTTGGCGATAGGGTAGGTGTACTGCGATAGTCCTATTTCTTGGCTGGTGAAAGCATTTGTAATCCTATACCGTCGCTCTGGCTGCCCGTTTGCTGCGATAGTGAAGGAGACATTCTCGCCCTTTATCGTCTTTAAATCTCTTCTTATTGTCCGAATTGTCATTTCGTTCTCGCTCCCCCGCAGTCCCAGCTGGGCCGCAGCGGACGCGAGCAGAAGGGTCTTCTCTGACCCGTCATCAAGGACGGCGTAAGTGTCCATGACTTTATCTTGGTAGCTCAATGTCACACGGACTACCTTTAAGAGCACTTGGGCGCCGCTGCTGCTGGCGGGGTCAATGTACATGACACTTGCTTTGGTGCCGCTCGGTGGTGCAGGTGGAGGCCGTCTTCTGTTACTTTCGTGTAGTATATCTAGATGGGCTCCGTCGCACCGACTGCACCCTTTCTTTAGGCGGCATTCGGCTGCCATGTGTGGTCGCGCACATCGGTAACAGCGCCTGTTGGACTTTATTCATTGACTCACTTCTTCTGCATTCATCTTTGTGAACAGGTCACATTGTGACAGCCAGTGTTCTTTCTCACAGTAGGGACACACTATCTTCCACTTCTCCTTTCTCGAGGGGGTACTGTGGCTCTTACTGCTCGGTACTGACTCTGATTGGTGCATGACAGTCACCGATCTTCTTCCATCATTTATTCTCCTGGGTCCCTCTCTGGAGCTTGGCGTGCTCCGCCCGAACGTATCCAGTCGTAAGCTGCTGACTTCTCTCGCCAGGAAGTCGGCTAGATCAAGGAGGGATGGTTCGGGGCCGTTGGGATCCCGGTAGTCTCTCTGCCGCCTAAAACGCTCTTGTCTTGCGGGTGGCAGCTTCTCCAAAATCCTCTTGACGTTAGAGTTGGCGTATAGCTCATGCATGCCCTTTTCCCGTTGCGCTCCCAGCATCCCTACCAGGGACTGCACTTTGATTGACAGGTCGTCTAATGAGCGATTGTCTGTTGCTGGGGGTAGGCGATCAATATGCCTTATCTCTTGGATTACGTAATCCCATATACGTCCATATCTCTGGTCCAGCGCGGCTAGGGCCGCTGTGTATGGGGTCGAAGAGGTGGCATAGGCTAGCGCTATATTGTGCGCTCGCGGTACTTTCAGGTGCTTCAGTAATATTGCATACTTGTGGCGTTCATCAGCGACATCCACCATCATTGTCTCTAAGCACATCCGGAGCTCCGTGTACTGTGCTCGACTCTCATAGGCGAAGTCTGGAAACGACGGCGTGGCAATGTATGACGCCGTGGATGGCTGATACATCGGCGAGCGTTGGGGGAGAGACCTCCTAGGCGAGTCCCCTCTTGCGCCTCTCTGTGGGCTGGTACCGACAGGGTACCATGGCCCGCTGGTCCAGGTGCTATTCCTCGGGGCTGGTCGTGCGTCGTGCTCACCCGTGAATAGAGTCGGGGGTCTGTAGCGCAGCGCCGCGGGGGTATAGCCTGGGCTGTACTGGACCTCCTGGTCCGGTGGAGTACTGTGCTGTCGTCGGGCTTGGTTCTCCTCCTCTCCCTCTTCTTCCTCTATCAGATCTTCCAGATCCTGTAATCGTTTATTTAGTTTCTCCGCAGTGTATGCCGCTCCTTCCTTGTAGCTGGGTCTCGCTTGGACCGGTCTGGGAAGGGGGTCTGCGGGGGGTATAGGCTCGGTCTGTTGGTCAAGTTCAGGGTCGCTTGCTCGGTTAGGAGACGCTGCCCTTGACTGTTGTCTCGACGAGTTCCTTGAACCCCTGGCGGAGGGAGAGGGTGTTGCCTTGCGGATCAGCTGCTCCATTAGCTGCGCTTGTAGCTTGTCGCGCTCGACTTCGCGCTTGGTGAGATCTGCTTCTCTTTGGGCACCGGCAGCGGCGCGCTGGGCGTCGGCCCGGTCTCTTGCCATATTCTCTTCCGTCTGAAGGCGTCTCATCTCCAGGCGTGTGCGCTCTTCTTCGCTCCGTTGCTGCGCTTGGAGGCGTTCTCTTTCAATAGTAAAATGTTCGCGCTCGCTAAGCGTCTGTGCTTGGAGTCGATCGCGTTCGGTAGAGGCTGTCAGGCTGACGAGGAACGACTGTTGTAGCATACTCTCCGCTTCGCTGGGGGAAGGCGGTTGTGGAGGTGAGCCGCTCCTGGGTGAGCCGCTCCTGGGTGTACTCGTTGGGGAGTCCTGGAGCTCTATTTCCTCGGCGCTCTCCTCCTCTTCTTCCGTGCAGAGTTCTCTCTCTGTAGGGTTGTCTTCCTCCCGGGGCTGGTCGGGGACTACTTCTTCGGTAGTGGCGGGGGGTAAAGGCATGTCAGCTCCCTCCTGGTCCCCACCGTGAGCTTGGTCAGTTACATTAGAACCTACTAGGGCCTCTGTGGTCGGGGAAACCTGGTTGTTAAGGTCAGACATAATTTTACTTTCTACTTTTACCGCGTTTACCGTTTGTCGAAGGCTAGGTAGTTGACTGACAGCGTAATCCTCTAAGTACTGAGGTGTCTGTCGTCTGCGCCGCGGGCGTTCTAGGTTAGGAGGACCGTTTCGTGGAGTGTTCATCATAGGCCATTTTAATATTAATAACACTATATTAATATTACACTAGTTACCCTCCGGCTCGAAGGACCAATTGTAACTGAGGGGTACAATTCCCTGACTGTATTGTTAGGTATGGTAATATTAAACCACTACCTCTTGTACTTTAACTTCTGGCCATCCAGTACATGATATAAATATGATGAACACTTTCCCACCTGATGAAACGAAGTCCACACAAATGTACAAATCGAATATTTAATATAGCAAAAGGTATATACAACGTTCACTTGTTTACACTTATGATTTGAAATGCACTTGTATGGCAAATGAGTATTCGTAGGTAAATCAACATTGAATGTCCAATCTCTGGTTATGCAGGGAGTAAGTATACAACCCGGTTCTTTAGGAAACTATAGCGATGGTACTTAAATGATTATAGCTGGATACACTAAGGGGGGGGGGGGGGTCCCGCTGGTTGTAAGACAGTAGGAGGGGGGGGGGGGGTTAGAGAAGCCGCTGGCGGTATCCCATCTGGCCGACGATTT
This sequence comes from Notolepis coatsorum, assembly GCF_963971535.1. Taxonomy (NCBI): domain Eukaryota; kingdom Metazoa; phylum Chordata; class Actinopteri; order Aulopiformes; family Paralepididae; genus Notolepis; species Notolepis coatsorum. The sequence continues at coordinate 84,973 of NW_028172140.1, forward strand.
CTTGGGAGAATTCAAAGTCTTGAACACGGTGCCCACAGAACCTCGGTCCGCAGACGAATACAGCTGGACCCTCTGGTGGACGGTAGCTGCCGGTCCACAACGGAGAGACGTGAGGCGACCTCACTGGTGTAGAGCGCCGTCTCACCTTGACTCCTCTCCGGGGGGTAGTTCCAACACTCCGCAGTGTTGGCCGTTATCCATGGAATAATCAAAGCACCCAAAGCATAATCCAAGCTGTGGAAGGCTCGCCGTCGTCCGGGTAGAGTAATCCAATGTACAGGTCCAGTCGCCCTGGCCCGGAGCTCCTCGGATGCAAGCACCACTAGTGGTCTGCCCAGCCTGGTTAAGACTCCAGATAACGTCAGGAACGATGGGGGTACTGATAACTTTATAACTCTAACCGAACGATGCACCATACATAAATAGACTATTATTAGCTTAATAGAATACGTCCAACTCGACGGTATAGTGCCAAACTATGACAATTCAACTATTAATCCACACGATATCTCAATGCCTATTCTGAGGCCAAGTAGGCCTTACTGCACCACACGTGCGTCGTGGGTGAGGCTTCGCGTCTGTTACTCGGTTGGAGGGTAAAGAACTGGACTAAAAGAAAGTTCTACTTTACTTGCGCCATATATATATGCGCTGTGAACAAATAGTACCATTCGTATTTCGCCAGACGTATTCCTACGCGGAACCGGGCTTGCCACGACATGTTGGGCGGCACGATTGAACTTGAACCTAGGAGTATGGCTGCTGGCGCCAGGTTCTCGTCCAATGGTAGAATGAAACTATTATGGGCTGTTTAGTAGACTAAAGGGATATTCAGTGCATATTGTACAAGGAATATACAGGGGATATCAAACGATATACAAATACTATTTAAATATATATATATAAATAAATATATATATTCGGTTTAATCTGATCCTTCACAACAATAGTGGTAGTATCAGACTAATTGTAAGGTTTCAGCTGTGCTTTAGAAAGTACTTAGTCGTGCTAAGTAGTAGTACTATTGTGAGGGATTAGTGTGTAGTCTAGGTAGTCTATTTCAGTAGTAGTAATAGTAGTTTGATCAGTTAGTAGTTTCATTTAGATTATTAGATCAGTATGAAGAGACGTAGTGTAGGTAAGCGAGGGGACAATCCGGCGGCGGGTCGCTTTGTTCAGACGAAGCTGGCGTTTGGACCCGCGGTTGTTCAAGCAGCAGCAGCACCAACGTCTTTGGTAGCTCCAGCAGCAGCAGCACCAACGTCTTTGGTAGCTCCGATCGGAGAGAGCCGTAAGACCGTTGCTGGGCCCAGCAACGCGTCTCGCCCCGGGACCGGGACACCCCGACGCAGTTCGAGGAAGAGGAAGGCTGCGGTGGTCATATCTTCTTCATCCGAGTCAGGGGACAGCGATTCGACCGCCCACGAATCTGATGGGAGCGCCGATTGGGAACCACCAGGTAATTACACGGTCTTATATATATATATGTGTGTGTGTGTGAAACGTGTATTTGATGATTTACCTAACGCTTATTTGAATCATTGTATACTGTGACTATGTAACGTTAGTTCGCCAAACCAACGCCGATATGCATGTGATTGTGTGTGTGTGTGTGTGAAACGTGTATTTGATGATTTACCTAACGCTTATTTGAATCATTGTATACTGTGACTATGTAACGTTAGTTCGCCAAACCAACGCTGATATGCATTTATTATATTCTAGCTCCGGAATCATCTGACGATGATCTCGGCTTGGGTCGGAGGTGTTATGGGTCTGATTTATCACACGAGTCAGACGTGGGACGACGTGGTGGTGGTCGACGTGGTATGTCATGTTGCAATGTGAATATTGTTTTATGTTCAAATCGATATAGTTGATGACCATGTGCTGCTACACGTTAGGTTGCATGGCTGTGTGTGTGTGTGTGTGTGTGTGTGTGTGTGTAGATGCCAGCCCTTTGAAGTTGTCTAGCTTTAGGTTGCATGGATGTGTGTGTGTGTGTGTGTAGATGCAGGCCTCGCCATACAGTAGTTCAAAGGTGTTGGCGATGGTAGAAGTCTTTGATGTGTGTGTGTGTGTGTGTGTGTATGTGTGTGTGTGCTGTAATCAATGCTATCACGACTCTGATATGTACACACATGCATGTTCAAATCGATATAGTTGATGACCATGTGCTGCTACACGTTAGGTTGCATGGCTGTGTGTGTGTGTGTGTGTGTGTGTAGATGCCAGCCCTTTGAAGTTGTCTAGCTTTAGGTTGCATGGATGTGTGTGTGTGTGTGTGTGTGTGTGTGTAGATGCAGGCCTCGCCATACAGTAGTTCAAAGGTGTTGGCGATGGTACAAGTCTTTGATGTGTGTGTGTGTGTGTGTGTGTGTATGTGTGTGTGTGCTGTAATCAATGCTATCACGACTCTGATATGTACACACATGCATGTTCAAATCGATATAGTTGATGACCATGTGCTGCTGCTACATGTTAGCTTTAGGTTGCATGGCTGTGTGTGTGTGTGTGTGTGTGTGTGTGTGTGTGTGTGTAGATGCCAGCCCTTTGAAGTTGTCTACCTTTAGGTTGCATGGCTGTGTGTGTGTGTGTGTGTAGATGCAGGCCTCACCATGTGCCCATGCCCTTTGATGTGTGTGTATGTGTATGTGTGTGTGTGTGTGTGTGTGTGTGTGTGCAGTGTGTGTACACACACACACACACAAGATCAAAAGGCATGAATCCTCTCCAACACCTTTGAACTTCGCAGTACATGGTGAGGCCTCTATATGCAAATTCCATTGATTACAGCACACACATACACACACACACAAGGGCATGGGCACATGGTGAGGCCTATATTTAAATGCATGGTTGTGTAGCATATGTAAAATTCCATTGATTCCAACACACACACATGTACATGCTTTGATGTACAATGGCCGCTGATTTATTTTGTGTTCATACAGGCTCAGACACCGAATCCGGGGCCAATACACCAACATGCTTGGGTATGTACTAACTACATTTATGTATGTGTAAATGTATTACTATTGTGTTTTATGAGACTTACTTACTGAATGAATTTAATCCAATTCAGATTCTGGCGCAGACCCTGCAGATAGTGACGCTGAGACTGGCAATGACATAGGATCACATTCTACTCCTGCAGGTAATTGTACATGGTGGTGACTGGCTGCTGCTAGAGCCTGGGCCTGGTGGTAGCTGGCTGCTGCTAGAGCCTGGGCCTGGTGGTGACTGGCTGCTGCTAGAGCCTGGGCCTGGTGGTGACTGGCTGCTGCAGGGCCTGGGCCTGGTGGTGACTGGCTGCTGCAGGGCCTGGGCCTGGTGGTGACTGGCTGCTGCAGGGCCTGGCCTGGTGGTGATGGTGGTAAATACAATGACAATACGTTGCCCTAGTGTAATGTATTACATCATGTGATTCTAGAACTGGATGCTAGTCTGGACATGCCGGAACCCGTTGCAGGGCGGAAACGCACATCTAAGAGCGGTAAGTTGGCCTCACTCTGCACACCACTTCCAGCTCTGACCTCTGACCCCCACACCACGTCCAGCTCTGACATCTGAACCCCACACACACTCACTCATTCACTCACACACAGTTTGTAACTACGTGGCATATGAATGTCTACAGTAGGGGTGTTATAGTATATTTGTATAATTGACAGGTCGTGGCCTGCGAGGCGGAGGAGCGAAGAGCAGGGCTGCGATCCGCCAGGAAGAGGAGAATGCCTGGTCTCGTGAGGGCTGGGTGCCTCACAGGATCCCCTTCACAGCCCAACCGGGGTTGCTCCAGGACGCCAAGGCACTCAAATCTTACCGGCCTGCGAAATGGGGGGCCTCTCTGTAGGGCCTTCTTGTCCTGTGCCGTGCTGTTTCCATACCAGGCAGTGATGTTTCCAGTCAAGATGCTCTCTACAGCTCCGGAGTAGAAGGACTGGAGTATCTTCCCAGATACTCTGAACTTCCTTAACTGTCTCAGGTGGTAGAGGCGCTGCTTTGCCTTTTTTACAACTGAGTCTATGTGTGTTGACCATGTCAGATCCTCTGAGATGTGGACCCCTAGGTACTTAAAGCTGCTCACCCTGTCCACGGTAGCCCTGTTTATCCTCAGTGGTGGGTGTGTCTCCTGCTGTCCTCTCCTATAATCCACGATCAGCTCCTTGGTTTTACCAATGTTCAGGAGCAGGCTATTGTCCTGGCACCAGCGTTCCAGTACCTCAACCTCCTCCCGGTAGGCCTTTTCGTCGTTGTCCGAGATCAGCCCCACCACCACCGTGTTGTCTACAAACTTCACTATGGAGTTGGAGCTGAACTTGGCCACACAATCGTGTGTGGAGAGTGAGTACAGCAGGGGGCTCAGAACACAGCCCTGGGGGGACCCGATGCTCAGGGTGATGGTGTTGGAGGTCTGACCCCCCACCCAGACCGCCTGGGGTCTTTCACTCAGAAAGTCCAGTACCCAGGCGCTCAGAGCGGAGCTCAGACCCAGCTCGATCAGCTTGCCCACCAGTCTGGTGGGGACTATGGTGTTGAACGCTGAGCTGTAGTCAATGAACAACCTTCTGGCGGTCAAGGTGAGAGAGGGTGCTGTGCAGTACTTGGGAGACCGCGTCGTCAGTGGACCTGTTTGTCCTGTATGCAAATTGCATAGGGTCCATATCACTGGGGAGGGAGGCACAAATGTGATCCTTGACCAGCCTCTCGAAACATTTCATGGCCACAGAGGTGAGTGCCACCGGTCTGTAGTCATTGAGACATGTTGGGGAGGGTTTCTTCGGTACAGGGATGATGGTAGACATCTTGAAGGAGGCAGGGACCACTGACTCCGCCAGGGATTGATTAAATATGGCGGTGAACACAGGGGCTAGCTGGTTGGCACAGGACTTAAGTATGCGTCCTGTTATACCATCTGGGCCAGCTGCTTTCCTGGTGTTCAACTGCATAAATGCTCTTCTCACACTGTGTTCCGACAACGAGAGAGCGTCCCCGCCCCCCCGCGGTTGCCCCCCCCCCCCCCCCCCCCCCCCCTCCACAACAGCCGGCGCACCAGTGACGTCACTAGCCGTTGAGCTAGCGGCGCCACTGTCTACACCAAACCGAGCGTAGAAAGAGTTGAGTTTGTCAGCGAGAGAGGCGTCGTCGCTCCCCATTGAGGGGGCGCTGACTTTGTAGTCAGTTATTGTCCCCGCCATAAGCCTCTTGTGTCGTTTTGTGCCATTTGTGTCTCCAGTTTATCAGCATATGTCCGTTTTGCAAGTTTTACAGCCTTGCACAGATTTTAGACTGTAGCCTTGTACTCCTCCATGTTTCCTGACTCTCTGCCCAGGTTGTAATCAGTGGTGCGAGAGTTCAGAGCTGCTCTGATAGTACTCCTCAGTCCTCACTATCACTCTGGTCTGACTGTGAAGCCATTTCTTTGCGTTTATGAGGTGCACATTTTGAAACAGCATCATCTTCCATGTCCACCTCATTTGTCTGTTCACTTACTTCTGCACTGTTGTCACACAGACCACTGCTACTCTCCTGTGTTTTTCTACCAGACACAGCACCACTGTATGTTTGTTTCTCACAGGCCCCTTCTACCTGCAGCTCACCTGTAGTACTGTCTGTCTGTTTCTCACAGGCCCCTTCTACCTGCAGCTCACCTGTAGCCCTGTCTGTCTGTTTCTCACAGGCCCCTTCTACCTGCAGCTCACCTGTAGTACTGTCTGTCTGTTTCTCACAGGCCCCTTCTACCTGCAGCTCACCTGTAACACTGTCTGCAGCAGCTGGTTTATCCCTGGCCACTTCTGTTTGTAGCTCACCTGTAGCACTGTCTTTCTCAGCTGGTTTATCCCTGGCCACTTCTGTTTGTAGCTCACCTGCAGCACTGTCTGTCTCAGCTGGTTTATCCCTGGCCACTTCTGTTTGTAGCTCACCTGCAGCACTGTCTGCAGCAGCTTGTTTATCCCTGGCCACTTCTGTTTGTAGCTCACCTGTAACACTGTCTGCAGCAGCTGGTTTATCCCTAGCCACTTCTGTTTGTAGCTCACCTGCAGCACTGTCTTTCTCAGCTGGTTTATCCCTGGCCACTTCTGTCTGTAGCTCACCTGTAGCACTGACTTTCTCAGCTGGTTTATCCCTGGCCACTTCTGTTTGTAGCTCACCTGCAGCACTGTCTGTCTCAGCTGGTTTATCCCTGGCCACTTCTGTTTGTAGCTCACCTGCAGCACTGTCTGCAGCAGCTGGTTTATCCCTGGCCACTTCTGTTTGTAGCTCACCTGTATCACTGTCTGTCTCAGCTTGTTTATCCCTGGCCACTTCTGTTTGTAGCTCACCTGCAGCACTGTCTGCAGCAGCTGGTTTATCCCTGACCACTTCTGTCTGTTCCTCACCACTAACATCTAAAACCGCAGTCTCATTATTTGACGCTTCTTTATCAGCCTCTCCTTGTCCACTAGTTCCCTCTCCAGGGTCAGCCTCCGCCTCCTGAGCATGCTTCTTAGGGCATGCTTTAATAACATGTCCCTGCCCCCACACACAAAACACTTCATGGTCTCTGATGATGCATACAATACATAATCAAAGTCTTCCACTTTAACATGGAATCTCATGTTGAACTCATCATTCCTGTTATTCAGAATCATATATAAAAACCGTCTATGAGAAACAACATGCTTCAGCAAAGGTGATTTACACCCTGTAAGCACCTTCTTAATGGGAGAGACTATCTTTCCGTGTCTGGACAGCTCTTTTATCAGAAACTCTGAGATGAATGGTGGGACATTAGACAACGTGATTTTAATTGACGGTTGCGCAAGTGGCAACACGGGAACGTGCAGGTCCCTAACAATAATCCCGCGTACAATTTCCTCATTAACTTTCTCAACTCGATCTAGAAAGATAACCAGAGAGCTATTCATTTTCCCTGCAGATTTAATACTGTTGTAACCAACAACTTTACCTACCGCTAAACTAACCTCTTCAACTGACCAGGGAAACACGGTGCCAACTTTGGATACCATGTCTCCTGCTCAGTTTGTTCAACTCAGCCATGCTGCGCGCCGATACACCTATACTACCGACCAGCCAAGACGCCGGTCGGCAGAGACAAACGGACTGAGAACAAAACTCTAACTCCGTTTAACACAACAAACAGCAACCTAACAATAAATAAGCAACACTCTAATTCATAACATTAAACACAAAACAATTAGAAAAAGTTTAGAAAAATCCACTCACTCGCAGTCGCGTCTCACTCCGCTCGCTCAAACACACGCATGCGCACAGAGAGAGAGAGAGAGACAGAGAGAGAGACAGAGAGAGAGAGATAGAGAGAGAGAGAGAAAGACAGGGAGAGAGAGAGAGAGACAGAGAGAGAGACAGAGAGAGAGACAGAGAGAGAGAGATAGAGAGAGAGAAAGACAGGGAGAGAGAGAGAGAGACAGAGAGACAGAGACAGAGACAGAGAGACAGATATAGAGAGAGGGAGAGAGAGAGAGATACAGAGAGAGATAGAGAGAGACAGAGAGCCAGAGAGAGAGAGACCCTGTATCCTCAGATCCACTTACCGCTCTGCGCTCAACCAATGGATGGTTTGACTGTGTGTTCCGTTACCGCCGGCGACGACCCCCTCCGCCGTTATCTCTCCCCTCTGCCGTCTCTCGCCCTTGTTCATCTACCGCTGTGCACTTCCAGAGAGAGGGATCAACAGCGTCCATCTGCCTGCAGAGTGAGGGATAGAG